>NC_079399.1:2741970-3041970 GCF_029220125.1 Pseudoliparis swirei
AAGAAGAAGAAGAAGAAGAAGATGTTGTTAATAAAACATATAAACCTCAAAGAGGATTCCAGAGGAGGAGGAGAAGAAGAGGAGGAGGAGGAGGAGAAGGAGGAGGAGAAGGAGGAGAGGAGAGAGGAGGAGAAGAGAGGAGAAGGAGGAGGAGAAGGAGGAGAAGAGAGGAGGAGGAGAAGGAAGAAGAGGAGGAGGAGGAGGAGAGGAGAGGAGGAGGAGAGGAAGAAGAGGAGGAGGAGGAAGAAGAGGAGAAGGAGAAGAAGAGGAGGAGAAGGAGGAGGAGAAGGAGAAGAAGAGGAGGAGGAGAATAAGAGAGGAGGAGGAGAAGGAGTAGAAGAGGAGGAGGAGAAGAAGAGAGGAGAAGGAGAGAGGAGGAGAAGAAGAAGGAGGAGGAGAAGAAGAAGAAGAAGAAGAAGAAGATGTTGTTAATAAAACATATAAACCTCAAAGAGGATTCCAGAGGAGGCGGAGAAGAAGAGAGGAGGAGGAGGAGGAGAAGGAGGAGGAGAAGGAGGAGGAGAAGAAGAGAGGAGGAGGAGGAGAAGGAGGAGAGAAGAGGAGAAGGAGAAGAAGAGGAGGAGGAGAAGGAGGAGAGAAGAGGAGAAGGAGAAGAGGAGGAGGAGAAGAAGAGAGGAGGAGGAGAAGAGGAGGAGGGGAAGGAGAGAGGAGGAGGGGGAGGAGGAGGAGGAGGAGGAGAAGGAGAAGAAGAGGAGGAGGAGAAGAAGAGGAGGAGGAGAATAAGAGAGGAGGAGGAGAAGGAGGAGAAGAAGAGAGGAGAAGGAGGAGAGAGGAGGAGGAGAGGAGGAGGAGAAGAAGAAGAAGAAGAAGAAGAAGAAGAAGAAGAAGAAGAAGAAGAAGAAGAAGAAGAAGAAGAAGAAGATGTTGTTAATAAAACATATAAACCTCAAAGAGGATTCCAGAGGAGGCGGAGAAGAAGAGAGGAGGAGGAGGAGGAGGAGGAGGAGAAGGAGGAGGAGAGGAGGAGAGAGGAGGAGAAGGAGGAGAAGAAGGAGAGAGGAGGAGAGGAGGAGCAGGAGGAGGAGCAGGAGGAGGAGGAGCAGGAGGAGGAGGAGGAGAGAAGAGGAGAAGGAGAAGAAGAGGAGGAGGAGAAGAAGAGAGGAGGAGGAGAGGAGGAGGAGGAGGGAGAGAGGGGGAGGGGGAGGAGGAGGAGGAGGAGGAGGAGAAGAAGAAGAGGAGGAGGAGAAGGAGGAGAAGGAGAAGAAGAGGAGGAGGAGGAGAAGAAGAGGAGGAGGAGAATAAGAGAGGAGGAGGAGAAGGAGGAGAAGAAGAGAGGAGAAGGAGAGAGGAGGAGAAGAAGAAGGAGGAGGAGAAGAAGAAGAAGAAGAAGAAGAAGAAGAAGAAGAAGAAGAAGAAGAAGAAGAAGAAGAAGAAGAAGAAGAAGAAGAAGAAGAAGAAGAAGAAGAAGAAGATGTTGTTAATAAAACATATAAACCTCAAAGAGGATTCCAGAGGAGGCGGAGAAGAAGAGAGGAGGAGGAGGAGGAGAAGGAGGAGGAGAAGGAGGAGAGAGGAGGAGAAGGAGAAGGAGAAGAAGAGGAGGAGAAGAAGAGGAGGAGGAGGAGAAGGAGGAGAGAAGGAGATGGAGGAGAAGAGGAGGAGAAGAAGAAGAGGAGGAGGAGAGGGGGAGAGGAGGAGGGGAAGGAGAGGAGGAGGGGGAGGAGGAGGAGGAGGAGAGAGGAGAAGGAGAAGAAGAGGAGGAGAAGGAGGAGGAGAAGGAGAAGAAGAGGAGGAGGAGAATAAGAGAGGAGGAGGAGAAGGAGAAGAAGAGGAGGAGGAGAAGAAGAGAGGAGGAGAAGGAGAAGAAGAGGAGGAGGAGAATAAGAGAGGAGGAGGAGAAGGAGGAGAAGGAGAGAGGAGGAGAAGAAGAAGAAGAAGAAGAAGAAGAAGAAGAAGAAGAAGAAGAAGAAGAAGAAGAAGAAGAAGAAGAAGAAGATGTTGTTAATAAAACATATAAACCTCAAAGAGGATTCCAGAGGAGGCGGAGAAGAAGAGAGGAGGAGGAGGAGAAGGAGGAGGAGAAGGAGGAGAGAGGAGGAGAAGGAGAAGGAGAAGAAGAGGAGGAGGAGGAGAAGGAGGAGGAGAAGGAGGAGAGAGGAGAAGGAGAAGGAGGAGAAGGAGGAGGAGAAGGAGGAGAGAGGAGGAGAAGGAGAAGGAGAAGAAGAGGAGGAGAAGAAGAGAGGAGGAGGAGAAGGAGGAGAGAAGAGGAGAAGGAGAAGAAGAGGAGGAGGAGAAGAAGAGAGGAGGAGGAGAAGAGGAGGAGGGGAAGGAGAGAGGAGGAGGGGGAGGAGGAGGAGGAGGAGGAGAAGGAGAAGAAGAGGAGGAGGAGAAGAAGAGAGGAGGAGAAGGAGGAGGAGAAGGAGAAGAAGAGGAGGAGGAGAATAAGAGAGGAGGAGGAGAAGGAGGAGGAGAAGAAGAAGAAGAAGAAGAAGAAGAAGAAGAAGAAGAAGAAGAAGATGTTGTTAATAAAACATATAAACCTCAAAGAGGATTCCAGAGGAGGCGGAGATAACACATGGCGTGTGTGTGTGTGGGGGGGGCTTCTGCCTCTCCAGAGAAAAGAAGACAGAGGAACGAAAAAGAAAAAAATTGATTTGCGTGACGCACGATCAATTATTCACACGGCCATGTGGCGCACGGCTTCAGACGGTATGTGGGCTCTCGTGTCTGAGGGGGGGGGGACAAAAGGTCATTTAAAGGTCACGAGATGTCAGGTAACACCGTCTCGTCGTGACGGCCGGAGGCGACCCGGACGGTGAGCGGCTCTCATGGAGATAGTGGGCCCGATATAGCTGGTGTCCATGACCCCATGACCTCATGACCCCATGACCTCATGACGGGGGGAGAATCACACTCCTGTAATGTTACATCATAACAGAGTGACAGCAGGGGAACGTTAACCCTTTGGGTTCTGATGTGTCACCTGATCCAGATCATTACGTGTGAGTTATTATATTTATACTCCGTGAGGCGGCGGTGGACTCCTCCTGAGATGTGTGTTAATAAAGCTGTTCAGACGTCAAACTAAATAAAATAATTTAAATTAATAAAATATCTTATTTCAGATGGAGTGAGAGTCGCGCGCGAGCCGAGAAGGATTGTTGACGGGGTCTCAATGTATAAAAGAGGCGTGTCCGTCAGTTTTATTTTTTCTTACCAAGCTATAGTGATTTGCAGGCAGTCTTGCGGGCCAGAGTTAAACTCAAACGGGCCGCATCCGGCCCGCGGGCCGCTAGTTGAATAGGCCTGCTGTAGATTATTAGGAACTGTTCTCGATGCCAATACTAATATTTTGAATATTTGTTACAGAGTATTTCTACTCTACTTTTACTTCAGTAGCGTATAGGAGTACTTCCCCTCTCCCATGACTCATGGATTATCATCGTTTAATAACTTAATATTGACGTCTTTATGAACCCGACTCCCCTCGTCCGGCTTAAACGTCTGAAATAAGATATTAATTCATTTTTTTATGTTATTTTCTACGTTTCTGGCCCTGATGATGTCTTTATACTCGGAATAAAAAGTTGTTATTCGTGAGGATGATCTCGCTGAACAACAACGTGCACGTTGATGATTAAACCTTCATATTTATTAATTGAGAACATGACATAAAGGTTACACACACAATCAGATAGTTTTAAAATCGTTTCCATGCTGGTGAGAATGAAGTGTTCCCTCTCACGTGACGTCTGAACAGCTTTATGAACACACATCTCAGGAGGAGTCCACCGCCGCCTCACACAGTGTAGATATAATAACTCACATGTAATGATCTGGATCACGTGACACATCAGAACCCAAAGGGTTAACTTCCCCTGCTGTCACTTTGTTATGATGTAACATTACAGGAGTGAAGTCAACCATATTTTAGATTATTCATCTTCCACAAAGCCACACCTGTAATAATAAAAAACAAGAAGCTGCACATGTTGTTTTTAAATAGTTGATTTATAAGATAAGACGTGCATTAAGTGCATTTTTTATCATATAGACATCTTTAAAAAATATATTCTTCAATATATTTTTTGGGGATATAGTTCTAATAATAAAATAACACACTCATTAAATATATATAGTAGTGTGGTGAGTGCTCTGGTGGCTCAGGGTGGATCTCCCGGTTGATGATTCATTGTCATAAATCGAGGAGCGGCGGCTCACCGGCAACGAGCCGCGGCACCGGAACCAGAAATAAATAATAACACAATAACACTCACCGAAATACACCGTCTTGTCGCATTTTGGACATTTTGAAGCCATGATGCGCGTGAACAAAGAGACGGAGTGCTGCTGTCTGTCTCTCTCTCTCTCTCTCTGGTCCGGTGCTGCTGGTGAGACGCTCACCTCCTCCCTCTGGCTCGTCTGCCTCATTTACATAAACCACGCCCCCAGGATGACGTCATGCAGAGATATAAATTATGCGCGTATTTTGGCATTGCTGATGGGGAAGATTACAAAATATATATAATTAAAACAATAATAATAATGCACAGAGAAATATACATGTGTACACAAAAAACGTATTATTATAATTATAATATAATTATAATTATTATTATTGTTATTATGATTATAATAATTATAATAATTATAATTATAATTACAATTATTATTATTATTACTATAATAATTATAATTATTATTATTATTGTTTACTTTAAGTTTCATGGTGTCTATTTTCTTCTAGATTTTAAACTTTTTTTGATGCTAAAAAATGCTAAAAAATAGATATAAAATTCATATTCAGCTTATTTTCCTGTAACACTACCAGTACAGTTGGTTCATATATATTTATATTATTTTATAAATCTATGTATATATATATATATATATATATATATATATGACATTGTTGTACTTCTACTTACTTTGAAGGAGTGTCGTGATTCATCATAAATCATATCAACGTCTGCATCGTGCTGTGTTCGTGTCCTCGTTGGCCGTCGGACATCACGGCTCTCCACGGGAATGTTAAGTGTTGCTCTGCAGCTCCAAAGAGGGAAGAAAGATAGAATAGAGAGAGGAGAGAGAGGAGAGAGAGAGAGAGAGAGCTGCAGAGCCACGTTCCTAGCACCGTGACACGAGGAGGAGGCCGGTGGTTTGGGGTGAAGGAAAAACACAGAGAACATTAAAATATTAATATTATTTAAATGGGCAAAAAAAAATCAGAAATGAACTTAGTCTCGGTATAATTCCAGTTTTTGGATCAAATGCATAAAAACACGTTATTTTCCCTTTTTTTAATTCAACTAAACGTTGTTCTGTTTTGGTTGATTAGTTTTATTAGTTTGCATGTCACCGATTTTTCAAACTGTTTTTAAAAAATCTTCCAAAAACAGAATCACGTTACCGGGGGCACCGTTACCGGGGACACCGTTACCGGGGACACATCCAGCGGTTGCACAAAGAAATGTAGCAATGCATCGGTACAGGAAGTGTGCATGTTGAACAGGAAGTGTGCATGTTGGACAGGAAGTGTGCATGTTGGATAGGAAGTGTGCATGTTGGACAGGAAGTGTGCATGTTGGACAGGAAGTGTGCATGTTGGATAGGAAGTGTGCATGTTGGATAGTAAGTGTGCATGTTGGACAGGAAGTGTGCATGTTGTATAGGAAGTGTACATTTTGGACAGGAAGTATGCATGTTGGACAGGAAGTGTGCATGTTGGATAGGAAGTGTGCATGTTGGACAGGAAGTGTGCATGTTGGATAGGAAGTGTGCATGTTGGATAGGAAGTGTGCATGTTGGACAGGAAGTGTGCATGTTGTATAGGAAGTGTACATTTTGGACAGGAAGTATGCATGTTGGACAGGAAGTGTGCATGTTGGACAGGAAGTGTGCATGTTGGATAGGAAGTGTGCATGTTGGATAGGAAGTGTGCATGTTGGACAGGAAGTGTGCATGTTGTATAGGAAGTGTACATTTTGGATAGGAAGTGTGCACGTTGGACAGGAAGTATGCATGTTGGACAGGAAGTGTACATGTTTGACAGGAAGCTTGTTCGCATGTCTCCCAGTTCACTGGAATGTGACGGACCGTATCGACTTGAGTCCGAGGCCCTGAGTGTGAAGGCGACGGCGAGGCGAGGATTCCTGCCGGCGAGGCTCCGCCTTTCTTTTTTCCGTCTCCGAGGGCCGACGAGCCGTCGCTGTATTTTTGAAACCAGATAAACACACATAAACAGATTCGGCAAAGATGGAAACAGCGGCGATTCTTTCTCCACATAGAGAGCTCTTGGGTCGAGCCATCTGGGAGTGCACTGATCCTAAAATAAACACATCCAGATTGTGTCTCCGTGGAGTTCCCGACCTCCACAGCGCCTGGAGGTCATTCAGAAACCTGTCAGTCTGTCTTTACAGCTATCACCTGCAAATGAGAGACATGGTTATAATACTAGACAGGCACTAAATGGTCACTTTACTTTTCCTCTACCAAGAACTAATGCACTAAAGAAATCAGTAATGTACAGAGCCATTGCATCCTGGAATGTGTTCCCCTCATATGCGACTCTAACAAGAAATAAATGTGATCTCAAAAGGAAACTTAAGGCAGCAATAATCGGAAAGGAAATGATAGTAGATTAGGTTATTATTTTAGGTATTTAAGGTATTTAGGTGTTATTATTTTACTTTTAATGTAAATGTTGTTTTCTAAGTCTCAGTGTTTTTGTGACAATTTATCATGCTGTACTGCATTTGATGTATTTGTATTGTATTGTAATGTTTTTTGCCTGGACCCCAGGAAGAATAGTCTCCACTACGGTGAAGACTAATGGGGATCCTTAATAAACTAAACTCAACTAAACTAAACACCGAAACCGCTTCTGTCTCATATCGGCAAAGAAAAAAGATGGTGTTGGTTCCTCGTCGCATTTTTCTGTTCGTTTTGAGGAATAACTTTGCGTGAAAGAAGAGACGAGTCTGGGGATTGTTTACGTAACAGCGACAAATGGAGCACTACCCCAGGAGCAAGGCAGCGTACTCCCCCCCCCCACCCCCCCGGAGCCTCCCGCTCCTCCCCCATGTGCAGCAGGACGTTATCATGGATTTATTTGGCAAGTCGTTTCCTACTTAAGTTACTGCATTTCCAGAGTTACATATAATTTCAACCCAAATGAATTAGTTTCATTGTCTCAATCTAATCAACTGGTTTCCTGCGAAGACGTCATTTCATTTCAAAAAGGCTAATTGTTGAGTAATGAGTGATGAACCTTCTTTCCTGTGAAGACGTCATTTTATTTTGAAAAGGCCGTATGCGTGAAATGAGTGAATTGCTTCACATTTTCAGGGGAAACCAAAATCCTGGTTCTTTTCCAAAACAGTTTCTTGCACTGCAGCGGCGCTCGATCCGCTGAGAGATGTCCGTCAGACAGGAAGAGATTCCTGACCTGTGTTTCCGATTGGGAGAAACGAGATGATCAGCCGGGTGTCATCAGCATAATAGCTGGAAAAGCCACGTGAGGGAGTGGCAGCGCCGAGAGAGCTGGTGGACAGAGAGAAGAGGAGGGGACCCAGGACAGAGCCTTGAGGGACTCCAGTAGAGAGAGGAAGAGGAAGGGACCCAGGAGAGAGCCTTGAGGGACTCCAGTAGAGAGAGGAAGAGGAAGGGACCCAGGAGAGAGTCTTGAGGGACTCCAGTAGAGAGAGGAAGAGGAAGGGACCGAGGATAGAGCCTTGAGGGACTCCAGTAGAGAGAGGAAGAGGAAGGGACCGAGGATAGAGCCTTGAGGGACTCCAGTAGAGAGAGGAAGAGGAAGGGACTGAGGATAGAGCATTGAGGGACTCCAGTAGAGAGAGGAAGAGGAAGGGACCCAGGAGAGAGCCTTGAGGGACTCCAGTAGTTAATTTTTCAAAAGTGCATTTTTCAAAAAGTGCATTTTTGTGCAATGTACAACAGTTGCGTCGGACACGTCTGTGTTCATGTGGTCCTCATCAGAGGGTCAGACCTCCAGCTCTGCTGCTGTTGATGTCCAAATCCTCAATAAAACACTTCTCTTTCAGTTCTCAGAAAAGCTGCAAAGATAAAGCATCAGGAACCGACCGGCGATTAGACATCACACGTTATCTTATCGAACAATCTGTGCACGCTCAACGTCCTCTCTTATATTTAAGCCTCGCAGTAATTCAGAATGGACAAATGTAAAGAAATCAAACTGTCTTGAGATCCACAAGAACCTCAGAGAGATTAAAGGTTGACATCACACATGGATTCAATATCCAACTGACGAGATGACGTCAGTGTGAGGAGGCGACCGCAGGAAGTAGACGTCAGTGTGAGGAGGCGACCACAGGAAGTAGACGTCAGTGTGAGGAGGCGACCGCAGGAAGTAGACGTCAGTGTGAGGAGGCGACCGCAGGAAGTAGACGTCAGTGTGAGGAGGCAACCGCAGGAAGTAGACGTCAGTGTGAGGAGGCGACCGCAGGAAGTAGACGTCAGTGTGAGGAGGCGACCTCAGGAAGTAGACGTCAGTGTGAGGAGGCGACCACAGGAAGTAGACGTCAGTGTGAGGAGGCGACCGCAGGAAGTAGACGTCAGTGTGAGGAGGCGACCGCAGGAAGTAGACGTCAGTGTGAGGAGGCGACCGCAGGAAGTAGACGTCAGTGTGAGGAGGCGACCGCAGGAAGTAGACGTCAGTGTGAGGAGGCGACCTCAGGAAGTAGACGTCAGTGTGAGGAGGCGACCGCAGGAAGTAGACGTCAGTGTGAGGAGGCGACCGCAGGAAGTAGACGTCAGTGTGAGGAGGCGACCGCAGGAAGTAGACGTCAGTGTGAGGAGGCAACCGCAGGAAGTAGACGTCAGTGTGAGGAGGCGACCGCAGGAAGTAGACGTCAGTGTGAGGAGGCGACCTCAGGAAGTAGACGTCAGTGTGAGGAGGCGACCACAGGAAGTAGACGTCAGTGTGAGGCGACCGCAGGAAGTAGACGTCAGTGTGAGGAGGCGACCGCAGGAAGTAGACGTCAGTGTGAGGAGGCGACCGCAGGAAGTAGACGTCAGTGTGAGGAGGCGACCGCAGGAAGTAGACGTCAGTGTGAGGAGGCGACCTCAGGAAGTAGACGTCAGTGTGAGGAGGCGACCGCAGGAAGTAGACGTCAGTGTGACAAGGCGCCCGCAGGAAGTGGTTGCTCATGTTGAAGAAGCAGTCGGCGGTTGAAGCCAGGAGAAACACGATGGCTGAACTCGGGCGGATCGTCCCGTCTTGGTTTGTGATGCTGCAGCTGTTGAGCTTCAGAGGTGAGCGGGCAGCGTCTGTCTGGACCGTCGGCATGACGACGAACCGTTGGCAACTTATTTATCATCACTTTACAGTCATTTTTCATATTTTTTGTTTATTTTATACATTTCTCAACAGCAGAAACTGTGAAACATTCCTTCTTCACCGTCAGAGCCGGAGCAGACGTCTCTTTGCCCTGTGGGGGCGTGTCACCGGACCAGGAGTCATGTGACTTCACTACTTGGCTCTTCACTGGTTCAGGAAATACAAAAGCAGTGTTTGAAGATGGGAAGATTCCTAAAGATGCAGAAGATAAATCAGACCGGCTGAGTGTTTCAGAGAATTGTTCTCTGGTTATAAAGAATGTCTCCGTGGAGGATGTGGAGTGTTACACCTGCAGACGGTTCACATCAGGAACACAAGAAGATGCTGAGGTTTACCTCTCCGTGGTCTCCTGTGAGTATTCACATCGTAATGTTTTCAAACTCTCTCTTTAGATCAATATCCTGCAGCATTATAATAATAATCACGTCTCCATCTCCCCACCAGTGACTGAAAAAAACTAAAAACATTTATTAAAATTGAATTTATTAAAAGTGTACAGTATTTATTAAAAGTGTATTGATCAAAAGTGCATTTTTCAAGTTTATTTTTCAAAAGTTTATTTATTAAAAGTGAATTTTTCAAAAGTATATTTATTAAAAGTTTATTCATCAAAAGTGCATTTTTTTAAAGTTTATTTTTCACGTTTATTTTTCAAAAATGCATTTTTCAAAAGTGTATTTATTAAAAGTGCATTTTTCAAAAGTGCATTTTAAAAAAGTTTATATTTCAAAAGTTTATTTTTCAAAAATGCATTTTTTTAAAGTGTATTCATTAAAAGTGAATTTTTTAAAAGTGTATTGATTAAAAGTGAATTTTTTAAAAGTTTATTTATTAAAAGTGAATTTTTCAACAAGTGCATTCATTAAAAGTGCATTTTTCAAAAGTGCATTTTTCAAAAGTGCATTTTTCAAAAGTGCATTTTTCAAAAGTGATCAATATCTTAGATCAATATCCTGCGACATCATAATAATCACCACGTCTCCCCCCAGTGACTGAGCAGAGGAGCTCTGATGAGGCGGCCTTCAGCTGCTCCGTGTCCATCTACAGTGACATATGCAGACACACAGTGAGGTGGCTGCACGAGGGCAACAGGAGAGACGTGGTGACATCACGGCGGCCATGTTCAGCCTGGCACATTATGAAGAAATCTGACCTGGATCAGAAGACTTATGAGTTATTGAAATGTGAAGTGACTGATGGATACAGTGGCAAGGTGCACCAGTTCCCCCTCAGCCCTCCTCCGTCCTCAGGTGAGAACATGAAGAGCTAAAATTATTAATATTTGAGTTTTTAATATTGCATCACATGATATCTGAAGTTCTTCTCGTTGCATTTTGTTGATGAAAAGTTCATTTTTCAAAAGTGAGATAAAAAAATTGCATTTTTCAAAAATTGCATTTTTTTAAAATTGCGTTCATTATGTTCATGTGGTCATAAAGTTTATGTTCATGTGGTCATGAAGTTTATGTTCATGTGGTCATAAAGTTTATGTTCATGTGGTCATGAAGTTCTTCTCGTTGCATTTTGTTATTTTATTTGTTCAGGTGATGATGCAACGCCAGTGAAATCTGAACAGGACGTCAATGCAACCGATCAAGGTAGTGACTGTACACAACAACAACAACACACAACAACGCTAACACACACCCCGTCATGTGCATGACCCCCGGACCTCAACCCGTCTCCCCCCAGGCTGGACCAGGTCCACCGTGGTGGTTCTGGGTTTAGCCGCGATGCTAACGAGCGTTGTGAGCGTCAACATCTGGACCAGAGCTAAAGATGAGAGCCTCCAGGGAGGGAGCCTTTGACCTCCAGAAGGGGTCATGACCTCCAGAAGGGGTCATGACCTCCAGGCCCGATTTGTCAAATGTGTATTTTTCAAAAGTGAGATTTTTTTAAAGTGCATTTTTCAAAAGTGCATTTTTCAAAAGTGAGATTTTAAAAAAGTAAATTTTTTAAAAGTGCATTTTTCAAAAGTGCATTTTTCAAAAGTGCATTTTTCAAAAGTGAGATTTTTCAAAAGTAAATTTTTCTAAAGTGAGATTTAAAAAATGTTACTTTTTCTAAAGTGAGATTTTAAAAATGTTAATTTTTAAAAAGTGCATTTTCAGAGATGAGGTCCATGTTGAAGCTGAACTCAACTCTTTTTTTCTGTTTTCAGTGAACAAAAGTGGGATGGCAGAAATCTCTGTGAGTTGGAACGTTGACGAGTCAAACCCGTGTTTGAGATGTTTGTTTCACTCTGAATGTACGAGAGAGAGACGGAGACGCAGGAACAGAATAAACACGATGAATGTTCTGACACGGAGGCTCATTGTACAGCTACTTCCCAGGGTGCATTGGGACAAGCACACTTAAAAATAGCAACACCTTTAAAATGTAATCTAATAAACAAAAGGCTCAAAAGTGACCAGAGAGTTTTTTTACAGGAGCGTCATGAGGAAGAGGAAGATGGCGGTCTCACTGGACTGATGAACAACACCGACCACAGAGTCCACTGCTGCTAAACCTCCTGACATGAGAGTGGATGACGAGATAATCATCCATGTTCAAAGTGACATCATGACCAGAGGTCAGGAGGCGGCCATGTTGGATAAACACAAAGGTTTAATGTGTTTTGTTACTTTTAAGTGAATATTGATTTTTGTAGTTGAGTACATTTTGATTGTGTTGTGAAGTTTTACGATAAAAAGAACAAAAATGTGTTTTACTTACATTTGTATTGTTAAATAAGCTGTTTTCTTTCTTGCTCAGCTTTCATATATATATATATATATCAATAAATATATATATAATTTTAATTTCCTTTATTATAATTGTAATTATTAAATGTAATATGCCCTGTTATTTTTATTTTATTGTATATTTGCAATAAAAATGTTGCTACTTGCTTCAAATAATTTGAATGAAGTAAAATCTAGTCTAAAAAATAAATACTTCAATCGCTTCTATTTCTCACCAGAGGGTGGCGCCAGAGACACTTTACAACAAACTATGCACACGCACACACACACACACACACACTCGAGCGTGTTTATTGTACTTCTGTGCTCAGCTTCTACTGAACTGATAATGAAACATGAAAAAAGGAAGGAATGTTTTAGATCAGAGGAAGAAGAGAATATTATGACAGAGAAATAGATAAACATAAAGAAGCATAACAAATAGAAGAAAAAGCACATTGTGTGATTTATGACATAATTATGTTTTTAAGAAAATGAAACCGCCTCCAGAAACATCTGAGACACATTTAATAATGTTTTTATAATAAATGTATAAATGAGTCTCTGAATGCTGTGTGAACTAACCCCTCTAAAGCTTCATAATATAGAGTTTTATTAATAAATGTAAAATAAAATAGTATCATCAGGTCAAAACACGACCTCACAGATATCAGATGAGACTCACATTAAGGGGCGGAGCTATGGTGTTACTAGTTGTTCTCAGATGTTATTGTTAAATATGCAAATGAGTCGTACCATGGAAACCTTTGGTGAATATAAGTTAGATCTACACACACACACACACTGTCATACATGTATAGACAGTAATTAGTGTGTGTGTTGAGCATGAAGAAATTTCATTTTAGGGGGGGGGGGGGGGTTTGGGGTATGGAGGGGGGGGGGGTTGTTACAGCAGATTAGGACAAAGGGCTGTCAAACTCACTGATTCTGCTCTAGCGCCCCCCGGTCTGTCCTGGGGGGGAGCTTCAAATAAAACTTTTTTATTTTGGGTGAAATGCAAAATGAAGTTTTTTGGGCTGAGATGTGGCGACCTACCCCCCCTCCCCCCCCCCCCCCCCCCCGAATGAGAATAATGACATCATTCTGCATATAAATGGAGTAATTTAGCTTCTTTTCTTCTCCCCTTTCTTCTTTTCTTTTCTTTTCTTCTCTTCTCACACCGTGACCCACTTTAAATACACCAATCGGCAACCAGGGGAGAAGATCTCCTGAGCCAACGGGACGGCTCGGCCACGCCCCGCCCCTGCGCATACTAATGAGCGGGGGCATAATAACCTCGGGGGACCCTCGGCCCGCCTCACTGTGCTCTGCCTCCCCGACGACCTTCACCATGGTCGATGCCTTCTGTGCCACCTGGAAGCTGGTCGACAGCGACAACTTCGACGAGTACATGAAAGCCCTCGGTGAGTAGCGGCCCGGCTCCTTACCTTCTGAGGACGGAGGACTCGACCTCTGACCCCCCCCCCCTCTCCTCAGGCGTGGGCTTCGCCACCCGGCAGGTCGGCAACGTGACCAAGCCGACCGTGGTCATCAGCCAGGAGGGCGACAAGGTGCTGGTCCGCACCCAGAGCACCTTCAAGAACACCGAGATCTCCTTCACGCTGGGGGAGGAGTTCGACGAGGTCACCGCCGACGACAGGAGCTGCAAGGTGAGGTCCGCTGAGCGCCGAGGGCGTCCGCCCAGAGGCCTGCGGCGGGGGCTTTACTCAGAAATCGTATTTAAGTTGAGCTTGTGTACTCGGGGTCAAACTTGGGGAGTGGGGTTGTTTTTTCCCGATGCTCTTGAATCCATCGCCCCCCCTGTGGTCTTCCAGTCCACGGTGACCCTGGAGGGCGACAAGCTGGTCCACGTCCAGAAGTGGGACGGCAAAGAGACCAAGTTCGTCCGGGAAATCAAGGACGGCAAGCTGGTGATGGTGAGACCGATGCGCGCATACACACACACACACACACACACACACACACATACGAAAACGACACAAAAGAAACCCCACAAAGAGACACAAAACGACCACAGAGACATGAAACAACCACAGAGACACAAAACGACCACAAAAAGACATGAAACGACCACAAAGAGACAATAAACAACCACAAAGAGACAATAAACAACCACAAAGAGACAATAAACAACCACAAAGAGACACGAAACAAGAGAGATGTGTAACAGTGTAAAAAAACAGAAAACAACAAAATAGACAGAAAGTTTTGAGTCTGTCTCAAACTAAAAGTTGAAATAGTCTAAAACACAATTTTCGGTCAGGTTTGACTTCCTGAAGCCCCAGAAGCATTGTGTGTGTGTGTGTGTGTGTGTGTGTGTGTGTGTGTGTGTGTGTGTGTGTCAGCGTGATGGATGAGTGTGTTTCTTTGAGTCCACTGAGCTCTGTTGTCGAGTCCCAACAGCCTCACATGGCGGGGCCCTCTGCTCTGGTCGTCATGGTAACGCTCCTCTCTCCCCTGCAGAACCTGACCTTTGAGGAGATCCATGCGGTGCGCAGCTACGAGAAGGTGTGAGCCCCCCCCCCCCACGCCCCCCGGCCCGAGAAACGTTGATTTCCATAACTGTTGTTTGACTGTACGCTTCTCTTTGCACTTCGTTCTCCTTTTTTTTGTAATTCTTTTTTTTTTTTTTATATATTATGAAAAAACTAATTCTGTCATGGTGAATGGATCGTCTTTGCAACCCTGAAATTAAAAAGAAAACACAGAGTACATGCGTGGCTCTTCTCTTTTGTGTGTCGTGTTGTGTTCAAGGAGGCCGGAAAAGGGAGGAGGCCGGACGGCGCCTCGGTGTCTTGGTGCGCGATTCTTGCACCTTCCGCCAAAAAAAGTTCCTCGTTTGTTTGTGTTTTTTTAATATGAACATTCTTTGGCAATAAACCTGTTTCTGATTCTGATTTCTTTCTGAAATAAATATTCCTCCAACGAAATAATTTGATTTAACCACAATTAGATTATTTTATAGGACACAGTTTGAAAAAATTGCAGTTTGTCGTTTTTATTCCCCAAAAAATCTCTCTTCACCAGGAGAAACGTGCATGTGTGCATGTGTGTGTGTGTGTGTGTGTGTGTGTGTGTGTGTGTGTGTGTGTGTGTGTGTGTGTGTGTGTGTGTGTGTGAGCGTGTGTGTGTGTGAGAGCGTGCTAATCTCGCATTCTGCTGATAATATTTTGGGTCACGGGCCTCTCTGTGTTAAAGTGACCGTTTATTGACGTGTTATGACTCCTCTCTCACTCCTTTTCTTTTCTTTTTAATAGAGTGAGTAGTAGATCTGCATTGTGGTGAAACACCGTCGTAGTTTGACCTCTTTGACCACTTTTCAAATCGCCGAACATAATAAGTTGTCTGGGTGTTGGGTCACGAAGAGTACCATACCAATTTAATGTTTGGTAGTAAAAGTATATCAGATTGCAGAATTGCCATTAAAAGCCAAAGCCCTGCATTGTAAATATGAATTAAGTATAAGTGCATAGTATATAACAGTTTTATATTTAGTTGGGTCTAAAATCTATAATAATGAAGCTGTTTTAGAAGATTGTCACATATTTAGTGTCTTAATTTGTGATAAAATCAAAAGCACCTTTAAGGGACGCTTTATTGCAGTGTATGAGAAACTCCTCCATAAGCCCCGCCCTCTAAGCTCCAGAAGAGTCACGTGACCACCGGAGGCTACTTCCTGTTTACTACGGAGAAGTATATGGTTGAGTGTATATGAACAATAACGCGATCAACATGGCGCGGC
Source organism: Pseudoliparis swirei (assembly GCF_029220125.1). NCBI lineage: Eukaryota > Metazoa > Chordata > Actinopteri > Perciformes > Liparidae > Pseudoliparis > Pseudoliparis swirei. Next base: position 2,757,794 of record NC_079399.1, read on the forward strand.
TCGTGTGCGTCGCGCTGCTGCTGCTGAGCGGCGCGACTCCGCACGCGGCGTCCCCCGCCGGGAGAGGCTCTCCGCCGGGCGCAGGTGAGCGGCTGCTGCGGTCCGTCACATGTTCAGCAGGAATGAACAGGTGTGATTATAAACAATATGTAGTGGAATGTAAACAATATGTAGTGGAATATAAACAATATGTAGTGGAATGTAAACAATATGTAGTGGAATATAAACAATATGTAGTGGAATATAAACAATATGTAGTGGAATATAAACAATATGTCGTGGAATATAATCAATATGTAGTGGAGTTAACAATATGTAGCAGAATGTCAACAATATGTAACGGAATGTAAACAATATGTAGCAGAATATAAACAATATGTAGCGGAATGTAAACAATATGTAGCAGAATATAAACAATATGTAGCAGAATATAAACAATATGTAGCGGAATGTAAATGATATATATCAGAATGTAAACGATATAATATAACAGGTGTTGTCATGGTCCCGGTCCCCTCCGTGTTTCCAGGCCGGTTCTGGCACATCACGGACCTCCACCTGGACCCGTCCTACCAGCCGGGCCCGGACCCCACCAAGGTGTGCTCCTCCTCCAGGGGAGAGGCCGCGGCCCACGCCGGCCTCTTCGGGGACTTCCTGTGCGACGCTCCCTACGCGCTCATCCAGTCTGCCTTCGCCCACATGGCGCCGCTCACACGGCCCCAGGACTTCATCATCTGGACCGGGTCGGTACCTCATGGAGACGGGGATCTCTTCTTCTTCTTCTTCTTGTTGTTGTTGTTGTTGTTCTTCTTCTTTGAGAGTTTTAGTCTCGTTTATTGCATGTAAATAATCATCTCATAGAAACTCTCTGTGGTTCGACAGTAGTTTCATAATGTGTGTGTGTGTGTGTGTGTGTGTGTGTGTGTGTGTGTGTGTGTGTGTGTGTGTGTGTGTGTGTGTGTGTGTGTGTGTGTGTGTGTGTGTGTGTGTGTGTGTGTGTGTGTGTGTGTGTGTGTGTGTGTCATTTAATGGTAAACCACTCTGCGGTTAGAGAGAAGCTGTGGAGTCTCTCTTCCTCTCTCAGGAGTTCTTCTGGTTGTTTTTAGCCCACCTGACGCTCTGTGATCCAGGTGGTGACTTTAAATGAACAGAACTTCCCGTCAACAGAAGTTCACCAGAAAAATAATCTGTGACAAACGGCATCGGCCTCCTGACGGCGTTTCCACCGTGCCCAAAGAAAACCGACCAATCAGAGCCGAGGACTCTCATAACGCAGCTGTCAGTCACTGCTGGACAAGAACAAAAGAACTAGAAGAGTTTTTTAAAGAACCGTAAAGAACCTTAAAGAGCCTTAAAGAACTTTAAAGAACCGTAAAGAGCCTTAAAGAACCTTAAACAACTTTAAAGAGCCTTAAAGAGCCTGACAGAACCTAAAAAACTATTGTAGCCTAAACTCGTGAATTTAAACAAACAAAGGAACCCGGTCCGGTTCCGCAGCTCACTTGAATCTGATTGGTTCCTCTCCACCAGTGACAGTCCCCCTCACGTACCTGCAGACCAGCTCTCCACGGACTCAGTGATCCGGCTGATCAGTAACATGACCCGGACCATCAGAGACCACTTCCCCAACCTGACGGTCTACCCGGCGCTGGGGAACCACGACTACTGGCCTCAGGTACCTTTAGTCTGAGGTCCGGCTGTATAGAAGTCTATGCTTCATGTGTTAAAGCTGCATTCTCTCTACTGACCACCAGGGGGCGACTCCTCTGGTTGTATAGAAGTCTATGCTTCATGTGTTAAAGCTGCATTCTCTCTCCTGACCACCAGGGGGCGACTCATCTGGTTGTATAGAAGTCTATGCTTCATGTGTTAAAGCTGCATTCTCTCTCCTGACCACCAGGGGGCAACTCCTCTGGTTGTATAGAAGTATATGCTTCATGTGTTAAAGCTGCATTCTCTCTCCTGACCACCAGGGGGCGACTCCTCTGGTTGTATAGAAGTATATGCTTCGTGTGTTAAAGCTGCATTCTCTCCTGACCACCAGGGGGCGACTCCTCTGGTTGTATAGAAGTCTATATAAGTGACTCTACCTCTCTCTTGATTTATTCCCCTAGTAAACATTGTAAACATGAGTTTATGAACCAGAAGGTGATTGTAATTAGATTAAATAGTTTAAATGTTTCCTTTTTTTAATGGCGTTGAGTGTTTTTCCATTGTTATTACACACACGTTCCCCTTCCTGTGTGAGCTGTCTGTGAAGACGAGCCGCTGCCTAACCGTCTGTCTCGTGCCGCTCTCTCAGGACCAGATGCCGGCCTCGGCCAACGCCGTCTACGCGGCGGTGGCCCGGCTGTGGCGGCCGTGGCTGCGGCCCGCCGCTCTGCTCACGCTCTCTCGAGGTAACGGTCGTAGCGTCGGCCGCCGGGCACGGCTCGACTCAAAGTGATCGCCGGGGTCTCTGCTCTCTCCCCGCAGGGGGCTTCTACTCCCAGCTGGCTCGGCCCGGCCTGCGGGTGCTCAGCCTCAACACCGTCCTCTACTACGGCCCCGACCACGCCACCCACAACCAGACCGACCCCGCCGGGCAGTTCCAGTGGCTGGAGGAGACTCTGGAGGAAGCCGCCCGCAGCCTGGAGAAGGCACGCATGTAGACACTCAAAATACTTATTATATATATATATATATCTGTAGACCACCATTGTAAACCAGTTCAAGTGGTGGTTTTATATTCATGAAGTATTTCTCGAGCCGAGACAAATTATCTAAATATCTGTGACATCATCAAGATGTACAGCAAAGGTGACGCATAGACTTCTATACAACCAGAGGAGTCGCCCCCTGGTGGTCCATAGAGAGATAGCAGCTGTAATACATGAAGTATAGACTTCTATACAACTAGAGGAGTCGCCCCCTGGTGGTCAGGAGAGAGAATGCAGCTTTAACACATGAAGTATAGACTTCTATACAACCAGAGTAGCCCCCTGGTGGTCCGTAGAGAGATAGCAGCTGTAATACATGAAGTATAGACTTCTATGCAACCAGAGGAGTCGCCCCCTTGTGGTCAGGAGATAGAATGCAGCTTTAATACATGAAGTATATACTTCTATACAACCAGAGGAGTCGCCCCCTGGTGATCAGGAGTGAGATAGCAGCTTTAACACATGAAGCATAGACTTCTATGCAACCAGAGTAGTCGCCCCCTTGTGGTCAGGAGAGAGAATGCAGCTTTAATACATGAAGTATAGACCTCTATACAACCAGAGGAGTCGCCCCCTGGTGGTCAGGAGAGAGAATGCAGCTCTAACACATGAAGCATAGACTTCTATGCAACCAGAGGAGTCGCCCCCTTGTGGTCAGGAGAGAGATAGCAGCTTTAATACATGAAGCTTAGACTTCTATACAACCAGAGGAGTCGCCCCCTGGTGGGCAGGAGAGAGAATGCAGCTTTAACCGTTTTGCACTATTAGAGCTGAGGTTGTCCGTGCTTCCTGCTTCCTGCTTCCTCTTTCCTGCTTCCTGCTCCAGGTGTACATCATAGCTCACGTGCCGGTGGGCTACCTGCCGTTCGCCAGGAGCGTCCCCGCCCTACGAGAGAGACACAACGAGCGGCTGGTCTCCATCTTCAGGCGCCACAGTGACGTCATCGCGGGTCATTTCTACGGCCACACCCACCGCGACAGCTTCATGGTGCTGCTGGACCGAGGCGGTGAGACGCGAGCGTTTACTCTGATGGAGTAAATCACGTAGTCTACATCAGCTCTTAAAGCGACGTCGCTCCGAGTCGTCTTATCTCCCGTCAGAGAAACAGCATCTCGCTCCAGAAACACGAGAATTTAACTTTTTTACGCATTTATAAAATAAAACAGACAAATCTGCTGCCTGGTTTGTTTTAACGAAGCTAGTTTGAGACGGTCACGCCACGTTGACGCATTCTCTCGTTTTCCTCGTCTCGCAGGCAAACCGCTGAGCTCTCTCTTCGTGGCGCCGGCCGTCACGCCGATCAAACAGGTTCTGGAGCCGTACTCCAACAACCCGGCCGTCCGCGCCTACCTGTACGATGCCGAGGACTACGGACTCCTGGTGAGCGGCGCCGATGTTTGGTGGGGGAAAGTATTCAAGGAGATGTGAGACGCGGTTCCGACGTGTCGGGAAAGTCCTGAACCGGATCAACGCGCCGATCGGTTATCGTCTTACGGAGGACCTCGTTCTGATGATGTCACAGGGACAGGAAGTTAGCAAGTTAGCGTTAGCCGCTAGCCGTCAGCAGCTAAGTAACGGAGCTAACAGCTAGCGCTAGCATGGAGGTTCCATTGAGGTAAATGATGTGTTCAAGCTCCGCTTACTAAAAATAAGTACTCTGCGAAGTAAATTTAAGATATACTACTTTAATTTGATGTGTATCTTGTAAGTTGTTGTGATAAACTGGTTTGAATCCAGTTGTTTGAGGAGGAAATAGATATTATTATTATTTATTATTTTATAATGCACTGATACATCTGCTGCATGGGTTTCAGTATCGGGAAGGAAAGAAAAAGGTCAAAGAGAAAGGTCAAAGAAAGGTATCGCAACATCTCTAGAAAGAACCGCCTGTACAGGGAACTTTTAAAAACAGACAACAGGAAAATAAAAGTCTTATTTAGTTATTAGTTAGTTAAATTAAAAGATGCAGGAGAGCGACGCTCTGAAGAGAGACTCGGCTCAACTGGAAAAGTCCGTTCAGGAGTTTCTCCTTTTTGAAGTCGGTGATTAATCACACTGCCAATCAAGACACAAGAACTGTGACTGGCTTTCAACCCGACTCTAAAGACATTCTCTCTCTCTCTCTCCCTCCCTCTCTCTCTCTCTCCCTCTCTCTCTCTCTCTCTCTCCCTCTCTCTCCCTCTCTCCCCCTCGTTGTCCCCCCCCCCCTCCTGAAGGATATCTGGCAGTACTTCTTGAATCTGACGGAAGCCAACGAGAGCCGGCGTGCGGCGTGGCGTCTGGAGTACACCATGACGGAGGCCTTCGGGCTGGCCGACCTGCGGCCCGCCGGCCTCCTGCGGCTCGCCCGGAGCTTCGCGGCGCCGGGCGCCGAGTCCTTCGCCGTGTACTTCCGTCACTACGCGGTGGCGTACGACGGCGCCGCGGCGTGCGAGGGCGACTGCAAGCTCAGCCAGGTGTGTGCGGCGCTGCACCTGGACGGGCCGGCCTACTCCCAGTGTGTGGTGGGGGGGTGGAGGAGGGGAGGTCGTTTTTAAGGGGTTATTTTTAAGGGTTATTTTTAAGAGGTCCTTTTTTCTGGGTTTTTATTTGAGGGTTCTTTTTAAGGGGTTTTATTGTCAATTAATCAAACTTTATTTGTATATATATTATATAATTTGGTAGCGTAAATACAAAATAATACATTATTAATGAAATAGCAGTACAATTCAATAAAGCTGTACAGCTTAAATACAATAAATATGTGATCAACTTTAATGAATCAAACCTTTTAAACTTTTACTGAAATAAAAATGTAAAGTTGAAAGTCACTTTTTTATTTTATTTACTGAAGAGGATGTAAATCTGTTTTAAGTCTTTATCTGTTTGTTGGTTCCTTCATAAATCTGATATTTGTGTTTTTAGGTCGTTTATTCATTGTTCATTATCTTAACAAAATATTTACTGCAATATATTAATAATAATGTTTTTACTTTGTTAAAGTATTCCAGGCAAATTGTTGTATTTTTACTTTAAAAAAATATATATAATATAATTATCAAATTAATTATAAAACATAAATATAAGAATAAAATAACTTATATATATTATAATAATAATAATATATTAAAATAAATATCATATTTATAATTGTATATATATATATATACAGTTAATCACGTTGTTCAATGTAAACTTCCAGCGGGTAAAATAAAAAATGTGTACAAACTTTTTTCTCCTGTTACATATTCAACGTGTGACACGTTACGAGCTGCTGCGTAAAAAAAGAAGAAGTATGAATTGATGGAAGCGGTCCCGTTGCCCGTAACGGCGTTCACACCAGCGGCGCGGTGGAGCCTCGACCAATCACGCGTCTTCATTTCAAACGCTCTGTTTCTAAGAGGTTGGAACCGGTCTGCGGAGCTGAAGCCACGGCAACGACTCTGCAGGGGAACCGCCGACCTCCCCTGACCCCTCGCTTCAGCTAGGCCCCTCCCCCCTCGATGCCTGACAGAACGTCACCGTGGAGACGGGAGGCGGTGACGATGGAGAGGACTCCGTCGCCACGGTGACGCCGTTAAAGCCTTCAAGTCCTCTGAGGTCACCGGGAGCCAAACAGACCTTTATTTTAAATCAAATACTTTATACTACATTTATTTTGGTGATCTTGAGGAACTTTGCAGATTCACATTGATACAACTATTGCAATCAGTCATGAAGCTTTATTTTAAGATAAGATCAAACTTTATTGATCCTCGGGGGGGAAATTAACTTTGAATTAAGAAAACAAAGTATATTGATGGTTTTACCTCAGCAAGCTGAGTTCCTCCTTCACTTGTGATATATAGTTTTATAAGTTATCGTGGATGACTGGTGATTGATGGATGACTGGTGGATGACTGGTGGATGACTGGTGGATGACTAGTGGATGACTAGTGGATGACTGGTGGATGACTAGTGGATGACTGGTGGATGATTGATGGATGACTGGTGACTAGTGGATGACTGGTGGATGATTGATGGATGACTGGTGGATGACTAGTGACTGGTGACTAGTGGATGACTGGTGGATGATTGATGGATGACTGGTGGATGACTAGTGACTGGTGACTAGTGGATGACTGGTGGATGATTGATGGATGACTGGTGGATGACTGGTGGATGACTGGTGGATGACTAGTGGATGACTGGTGGATGACTGGTGGATGACTGGTGGATAACTGGTGGATGACTGGTGACTGGTGGATGACTAGTGGATGACTGGTGGATGACTGGTGGATGACTAGTGGATGACTGGTGGATGACTAGTGGATGACTGGTGAATGACTGGTGGATGACTGGTGGATGACTGGTGGATGACTAGTGGATGACTGGTGGATGACTGGTGGATGACTGGTGGATGACTGGTGGATGACTGGTGGATGACTAGTGGATGACTGGTGGATGACTAGTGGATGACTGGTGGATGACTGGTGGATGACTGGTGGATGACTGGTGGATGACTAGTGGATGACTGGTGGATGACTGGTGGATGACTAGTGGATGACTGGTGGATGACTGGTGGATGACTAGTGACTGGTGACTAGTGGATGACTGGTGGATGACTGGTGGATGACTAGTGGATGACTGGTGGATGACTGGTGGATGACTAGTGACTGGTGACTAGTGGATGACTGGTGGATGATTGATGGATGACTGGTGGATGACTGGTGGATGACTGGTGGATGACTAGTGGATGACTGGTGGATGACTGGTGGATGACTGGTGGATAACTGGTGGATGACTAGTGACTGGTGACTAGTGGATGACTGGTGGATGATTGATGGATGACTGGTGGATGACTGGTGGATGACTAGTGGATGACTGGTGGATGACTAGTGGATGACTGGTGGATGACTGGTGGATGACTGGTGGATGACTGGTGGATGACTGGTGGATAACTGGTGGATGACTGGTGGATGACTAGTGGATGACTGGTGGATGACTGGTGGATGACTAGTGGATGACTGGTGGATGACTAGTGGATGACTGGTGGATGACTGGTGGATGACTGGTGGATGACTGGTGGATGACTAGTGGATGACTGGTGGATGACTGGTGGATGACTGGTGGATGACTGGTGGATGACTGGTGGATGACTAGTGGATGACGTGGATGGCTGGTGGATGACTGGTGGATGACTAGTGGATGTGGTGGATGACTAGTGGATGTGGTGGATGACTGGTGGATGACTAGTGGATGACGTGGATGGCTGGTGGATGACTGGTGGATGACTAGTGGATGACTGGTGGATGACTAGTGGATGACTGGTGGATGACTAGTGGATGACTGGTGGATGACTGGTGGATGACTAGTGGATGTGGTGGATGACTAGTGGATGTGGTGGATGACTGTAGTGGACGTGGTGGATGACTGTAGTGGATGTGGTGGATGACTAGTGGATGTGGTGGATGACTAGTGGATGACTAGTGGATGACTGGTGGATGACTGGTGGATGACTGGTGGATGACTGGTGGATGACTAGTGGATGATTGGTGGATGACTGGTGGATGACTAGTGGATGACGTGGATGGCTGGTGGATGACTGGTGGATGACTAGTGGATGACTGGTGGATGACTAGTGGATGACTGGTGGATGACTAGTGGATGACTGGTGGATGACTGGTGGATGACTAGTGGATGACTGGTGGAAGGCCACGGGTCCAGAAGGCCACGGGTCCAGACGGCATCAGCTCAAGGCTTCTCAAATCCTGCGCAGACCAGCTGTGCGGGATAGCGGAGCACATCTTCAACTTGAGCTTGAGGCTGGGGAAAGTACCACAGCTATGGAAGACGTCCTGCGTGGTACCGGTACCAAAGACCCCGCGGCCCAAGGACCTCAATAGCTACCGGCCGGTGGCATTGACAGCCCACCTCATGAAGACCCTGGAGAGGCTGGTCCTTGCCCATCTCCGCCCTCTGGTGAGTTCATCCCTGGACCCACTCCAGTTCGCCTACCAATCTGGCATCGGGGTGGATGACGCCGTCTTCCTGCTACAAAGATGCCTCTCTCACCTGGAAAAGGCTGGAAGCACTGTGAGAGTCATGTTCTACGACTTCTCCAGTGCCTTCAACACCATACAGCCTTTGCTTCTGAGGGACAAGCTGGAGCAGAGCGGAGTGGACCACCACCTGACCGCATGGATCCTGGACTACCTCACCAACCGTCCTCAGTATGTGCGGATACGGGGGTGCGAGTCAGATCGGGTGTCCTGCAGCACAGGAGCCCCACAAGGAACCGTTCTGGCTCCATTCCTCTTCTCCATCTACACATCGGACTTCAACCACAACTCTGCTAACTGCCACCTGCAAAAGTTCTCCGATGACTCTGCAATCGTCGGCCTCATTTCCGCCGATGATGACAGGGAATACAGAGAGCTAAACCAGGACTTTAGGATGGTGCCAGCGGAACCGCCTCCAGATTAACTCCAGTAAAACCAAGGAGCTGGTGGTGGACTTCCGCTGTAAACGCCTCCTCCGGTACCGTGAGCATCCAGGGACTAGACATTGAGATCGTCAAATCTTATAAGTACCTGGGTGTTCACTTGAACAACAAACTGGACTGGTCCGACCACATACATGCACTTTATAAAAGGGACAGAGCAGACTCTTTCTGCTGAGGAGACTGAGGTCTTCGGGTGCAGGGTGCACTCCTGAAGACCTTCTTCGACTCTGTGGTGGCATCAGCCATCTTCTACGGAGTGGTCTTCTGGTGCAGCAGCATCACTGCAGCTGACAGGAGGAGAATGGACAAGCTGATAAAGAAGGCCAGCAGCGTGCTGGGCGTCCTCTGGATACCGTGGAAGTGGTGGGGACAGGAGGATGATGACGGCTGTCGTCCATGATGAGCCACGCCTCCCACCCCATGCAGGACACTCTGGTAGCGCTGCACAGCTCCTTCGGTCACCGGCTGATTCATCCCCGGTGTCTGAGGGAGAGGTACCGCAAGTCCTTTCTTCCCGCTGCGGTTAGGCTACACAACCGGCTGAGCTCCCGGTAGGCCACTTCACAACCAAACTGAACTTGGTCACTCAGCAGTTTATCACTTTATCACTCTACCACTACCTGGTGCAACAACATGTGCAATATGCTGAAGTACTTTTGTTTATATACTTTGTTTATATATATATATATACTTTTTATTCAGTCTGTACATATATTCTACTGTTTTTAATGCTTATTATATTCTACTGATGTTTTCTTTTTTAATGCTTATTATATTACTTGTTTCTATTTTATTATTCGTTTTATCAGTGAGCTATACTACTGTGATCCTGTAATTTCCCCACTGAGGGACTAATAAAGGAATATCTTATCTTATCTTATCTTATGACTGGTGGATGACTGGTGGATGACTGGTGGATGACTAGTGGATGACTGGTGGATGACTAGTGGATGACTGGTGGATGACTGGTGGATGACTAGTGGATGACTAGTGGATGACTGGTGGATGAATAGTGGATGACTGGTGGATGACTGGTGGATGACTGGTGGATGACTAGTGGATGACTAGTGGATGACTGGTGGATGACTAGTGGATGACTGGTGGATGACTGGTGGATGACTAGTGGATGACTGGTGGATGACTGGTGGATGACTGGTGGATGACTGGTGGATGACTGGTGGATGACTAGTGGATGACTGGTGGATGACTGGTGGATGACTAGTGGATGACTGGTGGATGACTGGTGGATGACTAGTGGATGACTGGTGGATGACTGGTGGATGACTAGTGGATGACTGGTGGATGACTAGTGGATGACTGGTGGATGACTGGTGTGTATGTATGTGGGTGTGTGTGTGTGTGTGTCTCAGACTTCCAGCTCACCTAATCCCTTCAGCCCCTCTCTTTAATATCGAGTCTCATATCTGATGTAATTCCAGACTTCACCACAAGGGGGCGGGACATAAAACATGAATATGCGTCACATTCCTGAAGTGACTTCCTGTGGTGAGTTGATGACGTCAGAGAGTCTTGACCTCTCGTGACCTATTGCTCATTAGCTGAAGCTTCTTTTCTTCTTCTACTTTAAACTTTAATCGGTTATGAAACTCTATCAATGTGAAAGTGTTTAAATGTCTTTGTTGTGATGTAATCGTCTTAAATGGTTTAATCCCATTGGCTCTATTAACTAAATCTATATTTGTGCATTAAAATAAAGCATTAAAGGTAATAATAATAACAATAATACACTTTATTGTTATTGCTTCTTCCACATAAGGAACGCAGCATCTCACAAGTCGCCTCGGGGTCAGACATGTGCAATGCATTGTGGGGGATGTTGAGTATGTGCAGCGTGTCGCATCTCGTACCCCAGAAACTCTCACTGCACCGCAGACGATGCACCTTGAACGCACCACGCACTCAATTTAACATCAGACTTTCTAAATGTGTGTGTGTGTGTGTGTGTGTTGTATGATGCTCAGGACATCCCATAATAAAGCTCCCTTCATAACTCAGATATGTCCTCTGTGATATTCTCTCACCCCGAGTCTCATACAGTCTATAATGGGGGGGGGGGGGGGTCTTTAGTCTCATGCTTCACTAGTAATGTGTCAGCAGGCATGAATGAGCTCCTTCATCACCGGGTGGAGACATCAATGTGTGTGTGTGTGTGTGTGTGTGTGTGTGTGTGTGTGTGTGTGTGTGTGTGTGTGTGTGTGTGTGTGTGTGTGTGTGTGTGTGTGTGTGTGTGTGTGTGTGTACACTCGTGGGGGTCCGGCCTCAGATTGAAGTGTGTTCTCAGCCCGGTTCACCCCTCTGTATGGGCCCACCATAGGCCGTTCCCCAACAGCCAATCAGACTCCACGGAGCCCGTTGCTTCACCCTCTGGTGGTGGGTGTGTCAAGTTGGACGAGCACCCCCCCCTCCCTCCCCCCCCCCCACCCTCCTCTAATCCCCCCTCGCCCCCACAAAGAACAGGCAAATGTATTTGAAGTGAGAAGAAAACAAAAAGAGTAAAAAGTTGTTTCTGTGAATATACAACTTTTTAACTACACCAAACATATATAAATATATAAATGTTTTAACTTAAATGAAAAGGTCTTACTTCACAGCTCGACAGCATTTTGATTCACGAGAAAGTTTCTCAAAAGATGTTTCGACTTTGGTGGATGACTCCAAGAGGATGAGAGCGGGACTGCAACCAGAATGTACTGAATGATGACATCATGCAGCTCTAACACATGAAGCATAGACTTCTATACAACCAGAGGAGTCGCCCCCTGGTGGTCAGGAGAGAGAATGCAGCTTTAACACATGAAGCATAGACTTCTATAGAACCAGAGGAGTCGCCCCCTGGTGGTCAGGAGAGAGAATGCAGCTTCAACACATGAAGCGTAGACTTCTATACAACCAGAGGAGTCGCCCCCTGGTGGTCAGGAGAGAGAATGCAGCTCTAACACATGAAGCATAGACTTCTATGCAACCAGATGAGTCGCCCCCTGGTGGTCAGGAGAGAGAATGCAGCTTCAACACATGAAGCGTAGATCTTTTTAAACAATCACTCATCTTTCCTCCAACAGTTTGACTTCATCAAAGTAACTATGGTGATCAGAGTAATCCCTGACGTCCAGCAGCTTCCTGAACAAAGAAATGCAGCAAGTAAAAAAACTCCAGAAAGTTAATCTGACCGCTCACGCTTAATCTCCCTCTTCTTCCCTCCTCCACCCCTCCCTCTACACCCCCCCCCCCCCCCCGCACCCCCTCTGCTCCGTTTGAAGGGTCAGTGAGTTTGCCCTCAGACGGCTCCGTACAGGAAGAGAGGGGTAAAGGGGCGTGGCTTGTTGACCAGTGTCTTTGATCCCTCCGGGGGGGGGGGCACAACCCCTTCCATTCCATCTGATCAACACTGTGCTGACCTCGTGGTCCGACCCCCATGGAGACACCGGGGGCTCAGCGGAGGGGCAAGAGGGGAAGAAGAGGAAGAGGGGGGGGGGGGGGGTCTTCATCTTACCCGACCGCTCCTCACTCATCAATTTTTATTTTTATTCCCCGTTCATCGTTTGATTATATATTTTAACACACAGCAACCTGAGCGATGCACAGATGACATCATAGCTACATCCGTATTTAAAACATCTTGTTGTTGTTGTTGATAAACACCTATAAGATATGTTGTGACTGTCTTTAGTTTGTTAAAGCTTTGGTGTGTGTGTGTGTGTGTGTGTGTGTGTGTGTGTGTGTGTGTGTGTGTGTGTGTGTGTGTGTGTGTGTGTGTGTGTGTGTGTGTGTGTGTGTGTGTGTGTGTAAGGGGGGAGAAAGGTTGTTAGAGGCTCTCGCTGACTGGGTCAGTGGCGCCCCCTGCTGGCCGCCAGGTGGTGGCGCCTTGTATGGGAGCTGAAGGTGAAGCTCCACGTTGTGTCCTACAGGATGATTTAAACTGCTAGAAATACCCAAAATATATTGATCTCATATCAGGAAACACTTGTATTATTATCCATACAGTCATTTTGATATTATAAAATATAATAATGACACAATATTCATTTGTTTATTCACGTAAACTCTCTGATTTCACGTCCTGCCATGTGACGTCAGTCACTACAGTTCATATGACTGTGATGCTTTTTATCTCCTAATTTTTCAACATGTTACGATTAGATCATGTTTAATTTGCAACAGAATAAATAATAATGTGACTTTATGTCAGTAATGAACTTGGAGAAGTAATGGTGATATTTACCAGATCATTTAAATGTCCTGCTCTGACGTCACGGTGACCAGCAGAGGGCGTCATGTTCCCTGTTGAAGAAGATCACGTGGGACGTTTTTTTTTGGAGCATGTGTCATCCACAGCCAGGGGGCGTGGTCTCAAGTCTAGATTAATTTGTAATGAGCATGATAAATTTAAGCTTCTGAGTATTGTGTTGTTTTAATGTTGATGTTGTTTGTTGTGTGCAGATATCTCAGGTTTAATGAACATTTCCCATGTTGCACTAACCAGTTTAAAAACATACTCCATCCATCTGGATGCTGATGTGACGATCGGCCATGTTCTGAGGAATGATTATACTTTTACTAGAAATAAAACACACATCCAGTTGACAGTTTATTAGGTTCACCTGATGGGTGTTTCTGTTAATGTGTCCACCCCGTCCAGAGGAGAGAACTGCTGCTTCGGTTGAACGTGATCAGGCCACTGGGTCAATGTGCATCAATGGGGCTTTAACCCGCAGTGCATTGTGGGTCTTTCCCCGTCATTCGGAGACCCCCCCCCCCCTCCCTCTCCCTCCTGCCTGCAGCCTCCCCTGAGCCCCCCCCCCCCTGCATTCAGGCGTTAGCCCCGCCCCCTCCCCCACTGACAGTTTATTAAACAAACCCTCAGACCCTGTGTGACATTGAGGCGTCACATGATGTGTTCAGAGGTAAACAAGATGTTGTTGATGTGTTTGTTTAACTTGTTTACTTATTTACCGCCGGTGTTTCTGTTTTATTCCACTTCCAGAGAAAAGTGGGTGGAGTCAATAGACATGAACTCTGTCTGCATGGTCACCACTGAGCAGGTGCCACCCCCACCGCCTCATCCCTCCATCCATCCCTCCATATATCCCCCATCTTTCCCTCCCTCCATCCACCCATTCATTCATCCATCCCTCCATCCACCCATCTTTCCCTCCATTGATCCATCCCTCCATCCACCCATCACTCCATCCATCCCTCCATCCATCCATCTATCCACCCATCTTTCCCTCTATTGATCCATCCCTCCATCCATCCATCTATCTCTCCATTCATTTATCCATCCCTCCCTCCACCCATCTATCCCTCCAATCATCTATTCCTCCACCCATCCCTCCATCCATCCATCTACCCACCCATCCATCCCTCCCTATATCACTCCATCCATCCATCCCTCCCTCCATCCATCTTTCCATCTGAAGCTGCAACTCTTTCCCTTCATCCCTCCAGATTTAAATATCAGGCGCAAAAAAAGACGCCCGCCTGGGGGTCCTGAGACAGACGTGGACCCCAAGAGTCCTAAAAACAGAGACACCTGAAGGTAAAGGAGGGAGGAGGTGTTCACGAAAGATGAGCAACAGAAATAAAACAAGAAGGGAAAAACTTTCTTGACTTTCTTAAGTTTCTTTATCTTCGGGCGTATTTTAAATGTTCCTCTCTAGACCAGCGCCGTCCCAGCATGTGAACGTGAACACGGCGTCAGTGTCACTGCACTCTGGGGCACTATGGATGTATTTTATATTCTTAACACCTTCCACACCCTGTACAGCTTTAAGGCTCCTTCATTATTCCTCTTTAATTCAGTCTGTATCTATTTACTTGCAGCTGTAATTTAATTTATAAATAAAAACATCTGGAATCAAAAACTCGAGTTGAAAATGAAATTATTTTAGGTTCAGAGGCTAAAGACCAGAAACAGCAGCCTGGAAGCCTTCAAGGGAAGGAAGCGAAGGAAAGGGTTGAGGCCCCTTCATTCTGCCTCAGGCGTCCACCCCACCTCAACCCCTCCATCCCTCCACCCCTCCATCCCTCCAACCCTCCATCCCTCCACCCCTCCACCCCTCCATCCCTCCATCCCTCCACCCCTCCATCCCTCCACCCTTTCCCTTTGTCCTCCATCACTTTTCAGCTATACATTCTACATCTTTCTCTTTCTCTTTCTCTCTGCATCTCTTTTCATACCCCCCCCCCCCCTCCTGCTCCCCCTCCTCCTCCACCCCCTCCAACCCGATTCCAACCCACCACCCCTCTCCATTTAAAAAAAAAAAAGAGAAGAGAAACAGAAACCGGTTGCAACCCCTCGCGGGACACCTGTGCTGCTGGAACCGTTCATTTAAAACGTCTTCCGGTTGGTCCTGGAGATATTTGAGGATCCATCGACCCCCCGGTGTGGAGGAGGATGCGCGGCGGCGGAGGTTAACCGGGGATGCAGACGCGGAAACAAGCGGCCACATCTGCCTCGATTGACGGTGACGGAGCACCACCACCCCCACCCCCACCCCCACCACCTCCAACCAGCAGCAGCTACAGCGGCACCGGCTGCATCCGTCGGATGGAGATGCGTCGTGAAGGCGGAGGGATGCTGATGGTACTGATGGTGCTGATGGTGCTGATGGTGCTGGCATAGCTGCAGGCTCGTGTCGCATTGCTTTGGCCGCCGGCAGACGGGGGATGCTGCCGTCGCCATCGTGTCACACACACACACACACACACACAGACAGAGAGGAGCGGCTTTGACGCGCAGCAGAGCGGCGGTGTGAGCTCAGGCCGCCCGCGTCACCGGCTTGGACGCGCCGCCTGAAGCCCGGAGGAGCACCGGAGGAACCGGAAGAACCGGAGGAGCACCGGAGGCTCGGGACTCGCGCGCGTGGAGTTAGAAACACCGTAAAGTTGCGTCTCTCCGCCTCGTGGATGGAAAAATGTTTTTTCGTGCGTAAAAAAGAAGAAAAGAAGAAGAAGAGTTGATGACGCTCCATCGGAGCCTCGCGGCAGCAGCTGTGCCAGTTCAGGGTGGATCACGGAGCAGCAGGCCTCCATCCGAGGGCAGCTTCTGAACCTGTAGGAGGACACCCCCCCCCCCCCCCGTTGCTGGCGGTAACAATTGATCCCCCCCCCCCCTGTGAAGAGATGACTCACCTGCAGGCCGGCCTCTCCCCGGAGACCCTGGAGAAGGCCAAGGCGGAGCTGAAGGAGAACCCGGAGACCTTACACCAGGACATCCAGGAGGTGCGCGACATGATCATCACGCGGCCGGACATCGGCTTCCTCCGGACGGAGGACGCCTTCATCCTCCGGTTCCTCCGAGCGCGGAAGTTCAACCACTTCGAGGCGTTCCGGCTGCTGGCCCAGTACTTCGAGTACCGGCAGCAGAACCTGGACATGTTCAAGAACCTGAAGGCCACGGACCCGGGCATCAAGCAGGCCCTGAAGGACGGCTTCCCCGGGGTGCTGTCCAACCTGGACCGCTTCGGCCGCAAGATCCTGGTGCTGTTCGCAGCCAACTGGGACCAGAGCAGGTGAGGGGGGGGGGGGGGGGGCAGATCCGTCACCACGAAAACTACTTCCTGTCTCATGTGGGAAAATACACAAATTGCCATGTGGGCACCAGAAATAACCACCGAGCTGTAACCTGAGTGACCTGCTGCACCATCTACACCTCCATCCACCTCCACCTCCACCTCCAGATCTTTAGGGCCTGCTGACTTGTTGTTGTCCCTCGACAACTTACAGTATAAATGTTCGTCAAGGCAACAAAAACCATCAGTTTGGTGGGTGGATGGATGAATGGATAGAGGGATATATGGAGGGGTAGACGGATGGATGGATGGGAGAAGGGGTAGATGGATGGGTGGATGGAGGGAGGGATATATGGAGGGAATATACAAACTGTTCTATAGAGTATTCTTTTATGTTGACTTGTCTGAGCAGCGGTCCCCTGGGTGAAGGTCCCCCTCCTCCTCCTCTTCCTCCTCCCCTCCTCCTCCCCCTCTTCCTGCTCCCTCCTCCTCTTCCTCCTCCTCCTCCTCCTCCTCCTCCTCTTCCTCCTCCTCCTCCTCCTCCCCTTCCTCCCCTTCCTCCTCCTCCCCCTCCTCTTCCTCCTCCCCCTCCTCCTCCTCCTCTTCCTCCTCCTCATTGTAAATGACTCTCATGAGGGTCTCCTGCTCATCGAGGGTTTGACTCTGAAGTGTCCTCCTCGCCTCCTCAGCGCCTTGATGCCCTCGTCTCCTCAGGTACTCGTTCGTGGACATCCTGCGGGCGATCCTGCTGTCGCTGGAGTCCATGATCGAAGACCCGGAGCTGCAGGTCAACGGCTTC
Organism: Pseudoliparis swirei; assembly: GCF_029220125.1. Taxonomy (NCBI): domain Eukaryota; kingdom Metazoa; phylum Chordata; class Actinopteri; order Perciformes; family Liparidae; genus Pseudoliparis; species Pseudoliparis swirei. The sequence goes on from NC_079399.1 coordinate 2,775,288, forward strand.
ATCCTCATCATCGACTGGAGCAACTTCACCTTCAAGCAGGCGTCGCGGCTCACGCCCGGCATGCTGCGGCTGGCCATCGAGGGGCTGCAGGTGAGCCGGCGCGTGGGTGTTGTTGTTGTTGTTGTTGTTGGTGTTGGTGTTGGTGTTGTTGGTCGTGGTGGTTTAGTGGTTGAGTGTGAGAAGTTACAGACTTTAATTCTTGAGATTTCCATCCCAAGATATCAAGGTTGTTGTTGTTGTTTTTATTATGAACTGAAAATGTTGAAATGGATGTAGGAATGGTTTCACTCATTTTTGGTTTTCAAAGGAATTATTTATAAAACAGTTCTTGAGAGTTCTAAGTGTGATTGAAATGTATTTATATGGAAGATGTATGTGGATGTATATCTGTATATATATATATATATATATATATAGTTTTTTATTTTCTTTGTTATTTTCTCTTTATTTTATATTCATTTTCTGATTTATTTGATATTAATTTCGGATAGGAGTATAAAAGCATGTTTTGCTTCTCCCTATAGCTCTTCAGTCTTTCTGTTTTGTATATTATATATAATAATATTGTACAAAAAAATCAATAATACACACAACAAAAGTATATTTTTTCTTTAGGTGATCTATTTTTGTCATTTAGTTCTTATTGACTTGAACCACCAGTTTGCCCATAACAGACACATTAAAGTACATTCTACACATCACAGTCACACGTAATGTTAATGACATGAAAGCAAACACATTCATCATGGAAAATATGTATTGATAACCAAAATATATGAATAAAAGATAAAGAAAAGCATGTTTTAAGTGTAATTGAAACCTCTCCGGGTTGCTGGTCGTTGATTGGATGAAGCGACATGACCTTTGACCTCGTGCTCTCCAACCTTCTGACATTTTACTGACTGAAGAATGATAAAGATTTACAAATACGACAGACAGGTCCTCACGTCGTGATGGAAATGAGAAATATCTCGCCTGGTTTGAATGTGTGTATGTGTGTGTGTGTGTGTGAGTGTGTGTTATTGCTTTTTCGACATCCTTGTGAATCATCTCTCAATGTGTTGCTCCATGAGTCAACGTGGAATCTGATTGGACGTGTTTCGAGTGTTGCGTAAGACCACGTGGTCGCGAGCGGTGCCGAACTTTCCGTAAACGCGTTTCCCTTGAACGCCACGCGGCGTTTTCATCTCTCCTTCTTTTTCTGTTTTTTATGAAGACGACAACGTGAGGGGACGAAATCTCACCCCCGAGGGGTAAAAGATGACGATTAGAGATTGATAGAAGATAGAAGTTGGTTTCCAGGAGGCGTTACTGTTGCCAAGGCGACGCTTTCCACGACCAATCAGGGAGAAGAACAAGAAATATATTCAAGTATATTATAGTAATTAATTAGCTCCCTTCATGAGCATTGACTTATGCAGACAACTGGGTGATGTCATCAGGAGACCCTCGTCATCTTTCTGGCGCTGCAGCCGCCTCGCCTGATGAAGAGTTGGCCGCGCTGCGTTTGCTTTTCCCTCTTCTGGGGGAAACTGGGATTATCTACAAGCGGTTAATGGTTGACACACTTTTTTTGGTCATAAATGGAGCCTTTGTTTCCCTGAGGGAGCGAACCCAACGGCATTGGGGACGTGAAGCTTATGAGGGACCGATCTAAACGAAGGTGGTGTCATATCAGACGTTACAATATGCAACCAGCTTCCGCCTCGTCCCGTATATGATTCATGCTGATTTTGACGTGAGCGCTTTGCATTCTGGGTGCTGTGGTTGACGTGCTAACGAGCCGCCGGCTGCAACGAGGTGCGCAAACTGGTTGAATCCATTATTAATCACCAGCTGCAGTGTTTGAGCAAAACAGGCATCGTCATGGCAACGTGCAGCCTCTTCCCCAGTTAGACTCCACCTCGTTAATTAGTTTAGCTAAAAGGTTTTCAGCTGTGGGTCTGCCTGGTGGCCTCCGTCAGGGGTTTCCTCCAGGGGATTACAAGCAGTAGAGACCACCAGGGGGCTCCTCTGGTTGTATAGAAGTCTATGCTTCATGTGTTACAGCTGCATTCTCTGTCCTGACCACCAGGGGGTGACTCCTCTGGTTGTGTAGAAGTCTATGCTTCATGTGGTAAAGCTGCATTCTCTCTCCTGACCACCAGGGGCGACTCCTCTGGTTGTATAGAAGTCTATGCTTCATTTGTTACAGCTGCATTCTCTGTTATGACCACCAGGGGTGACTCCTCTGGTTGTATAGAAGTCTATGCTTCATGTGGTAAAGCTGCATTCTCTCTCCTGACCACCAGGGGGCGACTCCTCTGGTTGTACAGAAGTCTATAGAAAATGACTCTACTCTCTTGATTTATTGGAATTTATTTGATTTAGTTTTACATATTTTCTTTATTATAAATTTGACCTGTACATTTAAGATAACTTAATCAGTGTGAGCGATAAACTCTCATGTTATTTGTGTTCGAGTGAGATGTAAATAAATAAATATCACACTTCTCCATAAGCAGGAAACGTATCCCTCTCTGTAAACATTAGTTATCCGTAGTGTCAGTAGGTTTTTTTCGGGGGGGGGGGGGCAGGAGGAACAAACTGTGGACCAATGCCTCGGTGGAGCGTCCACATATAACACACTTGTGACGGCTCTCCAGACGCAGATTAGAGGCTGAATTATTAATGTGGCTATTAGCCGAGCGCTGAGTCACACAGGAGGTTCTTCTCTTCTTCTCTTCTTCTTTTCCGACGCAGGGCGACGGAAGGAAGGAGCGTAATCCGCTTTCATTCCATAATGACAAATTAAATTAGAAAAAAAATAAACATCAAGGACCTGGAAACAAATTAAAATGTATTTTTCCTGTAGACGGGAAAAACAATTAAAGGTCGTAATTTGATTTATTGTTTAACAACAAAACGAATCACGCCGGAGCATCAAATGTGGATTAAAATAGATGAAAATACGCCCTTTATTTTCTCTTGTTTGAGTAACGTTAGCTAAAAACTAAAGGGGAGGAATCTAGGGGCCTAGGATCAAGATGGCTGATAGAGGGGTTTAGGATCAAGGTGGATGATAGAGGGGTCTAGGATCAAGATGGATGACAGAGGGGTCTAGGATCAAGGAGGTCGATAGAGGGGTCTAGGATCAAGATGGAGGATAGAGGGGTCTGGGATCAAGGAGGTCGATAGAGGGGCCTAGGATCAAGGTGGCGGATAGAGGGGTCTGGGATCAAGATGGCTGATAGAGGGGTCTAGGATCAAGATGGATGATAGAGGGGTCTAGGATCAAGATGGTTGATAGAGGGGTCTAGGATCAAGATGGCCGATAGAGGGGTCTAGGATCAAGGAGGTCGATAGAGGTGTCTGGGATCAAGGAAGTCGATAGAGGGGTCTAGGATCAAGGAGGTCGATAGAGGGGTCTAGGATCAAAGAAGTCGATAGAGGGGTCTAGGATCAAGATGGCCGATAGAGGGGTCTAGGATCAAGGAAGTCGATAGAGGGGTCTAGGATTAAGATGGCTGATAGATGGGTCTAGGATCAAGATGGATGATAGAGGGGTCTAGGATCAAGATGGCCGATAGAGGGGTCTAGGATCAAGGAGGTCGATAGAGGGGTCTAGGATCAAGGTGGCGGATAGAGGAGTCGAGGCTCAAGATGGATGATAGAGGGGTCTAGGCTCAAGATGGATGATAGAGGGGTCTAGGATCAAGGAGGTCGATAGAGGGGTCTAGGATCAAGATGGTCGATAGAGGGGTCTAGGATCAAGATGGTCGATAGAGGGGTCTAGGATCAAGGAGGTCGATAGAGTGGTCTAGGCTCAAGATGGATGATAGAGGGGTCTAGGATCAAGGAGGTCGATAGAGGGGTCTAGGATCAAGATGGCTGATAGAGGGGTCTAGGATCAAGGTGGCGGATAGAGGGGTCTAGGATCAAGGAGGTCGATAGAGGGGTCTAGGATCAAGATGGATGATAGAGGGGTCTAGGATCAAGATGGTCGATAGAGGGGTCTAGGATCAAGGAGGTCGATAGAGGGGTCTAGGATCAAGATGGTCGATAGAGGGGTCTAGGATCAAGGAGGTCGATAGAGGGGTCTAGGATCAAGATGGTCGATAGAGGGGTCTAGGATCAAGGAGGTCGATAGAGAAGTCTAGGATCAAGATGGTCGATAGAGGGGTCTAGGATCAAGATGGCTGATAGATGGGTCTCGGATCAAGGTGGATGATAGAGGGGTCTAGGATCAAGATGGATGATAGAGGGGTCTAGGATCAAGATGGATGATAGAGGGGTCTAGGATCAAGATGGATGACAGAGGGATCTAGGATCAAGGAGGTCGATAGAGGGGCCTAGGATCAAGGTGGCGGATAGAGGGGTCTGTGATCAAGATGGATGATAGAGGGGTCTAGGATCAAGATGGTTGATAGAGGGGTCTAGGATCAAGATGGCCGATAGAGGGGTCTAGGATCAAGGAGGTCGATAGAGGGGTCTAGGATCAAGGAAGTCGATAGAGGGGTCTAGGATCAAGATGGCTGATAGATGGGTCTAGGATCAAGGTGGCGGATAGAGGGGTCTAGGCTCAAGATGGATGATAGAGGGATCTAGGATCAAGGAGGTCGATAGAGGGGTCTAGGATCAAGGTGGATGATAGAGGGGTCTAGGATCAAGATGGATGATAGAGGGGTCTAGGATCAAGATGGTCGATAGAGGGGTCTAGGATCAAGATGGCTGATAGATGGGTCTAGGATCAAGGTGGCGGATAGAGGAGTCTAGGATCAAGATGGCTGATAGATGGGTCTAGGATCAAGGTGGCGGATAGAGGGGTCTAGGATCAAGATGGATGATAGAGGGGTCTAGGATCAAGGAGGTCGATAGAGGGGCCTAGGATCAAGGTGGCGGATAGAGGGGTCTGGGATCAAGATGGATGATAGAGGGGTCTAGGATCAAGATGGTTGATAGAGGGGTCTAGGATCAAGATGGCCGATAGAGGGGTCTAGGATCAAGGAGGTCGATAGAGGGGTCTAGGATCAAGGAAGTCGATAGAGGGGTCTAGGATCAAGATGGCTGATAGATGGGTCTAGGATCAAGGTGGCGGATAGAAGGGTCTAGGATCAAGGAGGTCGATAGAGGGGTCTAGGATCAAGGTGGCGGATAGAGGGGTCTAGGCTCAAGATGGATGATAGAGGGATCTAGGATCAAGGAGGTCGATAGAGGGGTCTAGGATCAAGGTGGATGATAGAGGGGTCTAGGATCAAGGAGGTCGATAGAGGGGTCTAGGATCAAGGTGGATGATAGAGGGGTCTAGGATCAAGATGGTCGATAGAGGGGTCTAGGATCAAGGAGGTCGATAGAGGGGTCTAGGATCAAGGTGGCAGATAGAGGGGTCTAGGATCAAGGTGGCGGATAGAGGGGTCTAGGATCAAGATGGATGATAGAGGGGTCTAGGATCAAGGAGGTCGATAGAGGGGTCTAGGATCAAGGTGGATGATAGAGGGGTCTAGGATCAAGATGGATGATAGAGGGGTCTAGGATCAAGATGGTCGATAGAGGGGTCTAGGATCAAGATGGCTGATAGATGGGTCTAGGATCAAGGTGGATGATTGAGGGGTCTAGGATCAAGGAGGTCGATAGAGGGGTCTAGGATCAAGGTGGATGATAGAGGAGTCTAGGATCAAGATGGTCGATAGAGCGGTCTAGGATCAAGGAGGTCGATAGAGGGATCTAGGATCAAGGTGGCGGATAGAGGGGTCTAGGATCAAGATGGTCAATAGAGGGGTCTAGGATCAAGGTGGATGATAGAGGGGTCTAGGATCAAGATGGTCGATAGAGGGGTCTAGGATCAAGGTGGATGATAGAGGGGTCTAGGATCAAGGTGGCCGATAGAGGGGTCTAGGATCAAGGAGGTCGATAGAGGGGTCTAGGATCAAGATGGCCGATAGAGGGGTCTAGGATCAAGATGGATGATAGAGGGGTCTAGGATCAAAGAGGTCGATAGAGGGGTCTAGGATCAAGGTGGATGATAGAGGGGTCTAGGATCAAGGAGGTCGATAGAGGGGTCTGGGATCAAGATGGCCGATAGAGGGGTCTAGGATCAAGGAGGTCGATAGAGGGGTCTAGGATCAAGGAGGTCGATAGAGGGGTCTGGGATCAAGATGGCCGATAGAGGGGTCTAGGATCAAGGAGGTCGATAGAGGGGTCTAGGATCAAGATGGATGATAGAGGGGTCTCGGATCAAGGAGGTCGATAGAGGGGTCTAGGATCAAGGAGGTCGATAGAGGGGTCTGGGATCAAGATGGCCGACAGAGGGGTCTAGGATCAAGATGGATGATAGAGGGGTCTAGGATCAAGGAGGTCGTTAGAGGGGTCTAGGATCAAGGAGGGCGATAGAGGGGTCTGGGATCAAGATGGCCGATAGAGGGGTCTAGGATCCAGGTCTATCCTCTGGGGAGTGTGGTCAGAGGAATCTTGGTAAATGGCGCAAACTCTATTCCTGATAGTTGAATGTTGGGTTAGTTGATCGGGGTCGTGACCTCTAACTGCTCGACAGAGGACTCAGGTCCCTTAATGTGTCTTTAATAAGCCTTTGATGTCTTAACATGTCTTTGATATGTCTTTAATGTCTTTAATAAGCCTTTGATGTCTTAACATGTCTTTGATATGTCTTTAATGTCTTTGATATGTCTTTAATGTCTTTAATAAGCGGCACACAGGAGATTACACAGGATTCTGAGGAGGTGAGACGTAATCCTGCAGGATTAAAGCGTTACGGATTAAAGTTTCACGTCTTCTTCTGGAAACAATTGTTGAAATACATTTTTACTGAACCTTCAAACTACGTCACTCGGGAGATTTTTTTGATTTATTTCAAACGACAGAAACACTTAAAACAAAAAGAATGAAGTGGATCATTTATTAACTTTATTTATTTAACTCAGACATGTTTCAGTCTTATTATCTTCCTGTTCTTTATGTTTGCAGTGTTGTTGTTCACAAGCGAGTCACATGACCTGCAGACGGCGTGGCTGAGGATCCTCCTGCTCCTCCTCCTCCTCCACCTCCTCCTCCTGCTCCTCCTCCTGCTCCACCTCCTCCTCCTGCTCCTTCTCCTCCTCCTCCTCCTCCTCCTCCTCCTCCTCCACCTCCTCCTCCTGCTCCTCCTCCTCCACCTCCTCCTCCTGCTCCTTCTCCTCCTCCTCCTCCACCTCCTCCTCCTCCTCCTCCACCTCCTCCTCCTCCTGCTCCTTCTCCTCCTCCTCCACCTCCTCCTCCTGCTCGTCCTCCTCCACCTCCTCCTCCTGCTCCTTCTCCTCCTTCTCCTTCTCCTCCACCTCCTCCTCCTCCTCCTCTGTCCCCTCTGGCCCTCTCCACCCCTTTTACTTTTGTTTTCTTTACCCTCCCCCTCTGTCTCTCTCACTCTTAAACATCATCCTCCTCCCCTCCCCCCGTATCTCTCTCTCTCTCTCACTAGTCACTCCATCATTGTTCACGTCTTCTGAAGCTTGTGCTTCATCTTTTTGTTCAAAGAGGAACTAATCACACAGAAAAGAAACATCATCTTCTTCTTCATCTTCTTCTTCTTCTTCATCTATTATTCTCTTCTTCTTCATCAGCCAGTTGCATGATATTTAACCCCCCTCTCCTCCTCCTCCTTCTCCTCCTCCGCCATTGCCCCGTTGCCACGGCAACACGTCGGCCTGCTCGACAGGCTCTCCTCCAGCCGAGCTTCATTTTGTTTGCGTGGCGGCTGGAGTCTTCACAGAGATCATCACTCTGAGTGTGTGACGTGTGTTTTGCATAATTAATATAATTATAGATATATATATGTATATAATGTATAATTAATACAGAGCTGAATATAGACGCTCAGGAGAGGAAGAGGTCCGCTAGATTTATTTTGAGCCTTTTTTGAATGAGAGAATGCAGCTTTAACTCATGAAGCATAGACTTCTATACAACCAGCGGAGTCGCCCCCTGGTGGTCAGGAGAGAGAATGCAGCTTTAACACATGAAGCATATACTTCTATACAACCAGCGGAGTCGCCCCCTGGTGGTCAGGAGAGAGAATGCAGCTTTAACACATGAAGCATAGACTTCGATACAACCAGCAGAGTCGCCCCCTGGTGGTCAGGAGAAAGAATGCAGCTTTAACACGTGAAGCATAGACTTCTATACAACCAGATAAGTCGCCCCCTGGTGGTCAGGAGAGAGAATGCAGCTTTAATACATGAAGCGTAGACTTCTATACAACCAGAGGAGTCGCCCCCTGGTGGTCAGGAGAAAGAATGCAGCTTTAACACGTGAAGCATAGACTTCTATACAACCAAAGGAGTCGCCCCCTGGTGGTCAAAGATAATGCAGCTTTAACACATGAAGCAGAGACTTCTATACAACCAGAGGAGTCGCCCCCTGGTGGTCAGGAAAGAGAATGCAGCTTTAACACGTGAATCATAGACTTCTATACAACCCTACTGTTTCTTCTCAGGCACTTCAGTTGGAAGACATCACCCGTCTGTCTGATATCACGGAGCATCAATTAAAATATAACGATCCTACTCCTTTCTCGTCATCATCACATATGATAAATGATGAAGAAGGTCTCTAAGCACCCTCATAATTTAAATCTCAAGCAGTATAATTAAGATATTAGATTAATTGCATGCTTTAAAATGAGAAAGCCAGTTAACAGGAAGTGGGTTCACGTGAACTGAGAGTGTGTATTACTTACTTCACTCCCAGTTTACTCGATGGCATCAATCCGGTGATTACATAAACAGGAAGTGGAGCAAATAAACAGTTTTTCCTCGCGGTATCGATTTCCTTTCTCTCTTCTTCGCCTTTTATCTTCCGACGTCAGATGTCAGATCTGAGTGTTTCTCCCGCTTCAATGAAAACGAGGTTTTCCCTGATATGAGGATGTTTTCCTGCCAAATCTCTTGCCAGTGTTTGAGATCTGAATTCTTATTGTTTACTGAATGTTTGTTGCGTCCCCAACCTCTCAGGATTTACCAAACATTCACGGAGCACATTCGCCCCACGAAACTTTCCCAGGAACCTTTTTGGTGTTTCACCACCAGGGGACTATCTGACCGGGTTGTGTTGAACAGGAACAACATATATTTTAGTTTTAATTGGTCCAGTGCAACTACCGACCAGCTCATATTTTATATTATAAATAGTCTCGGACGGCAAGAAAACCTACAGAGAAATTAAACTCTGATTTTAGCAATAAAACCGCAAAACGCCGATCTCGTGACTGAGAGTCCTGTGTGGGACGGGGGGAAAAAACACGACTACCATTTAACATAAAAAGCAAAGTTTACAACAGTTTAGTCTCAATACCAAAAGTTTTTTAATTCTTAATTTGAGAATTAAAAACGTTTTGGCATTGTGATGAAATGGAGAAAGACATCCATGTTCCTTTAAATATCCCCCCGTGTTCTTGAACGCCACATCGGCTGCACAGGTGAGGATGAAAACAAAAGGTTCCTTCTCTTCTTGTACCCCGACTCTCTATATCAGGGGCGTCAAACTAAATTTCACTGTGAGCTACATCAGCATCATGGCCGCCCTCTTAAAGGGCCGGTTACTGAAACACTGTATAAACTACTCCCGGATATTTAGATAAATAACTCACTTTGCATTTGATGATTGTTTATTTGAGTGTAGAAATATTGCACGTAAAAAATGTTCTCTAATATTATAACATAAATCCATTTGATTTGAAACCTTCAAAATAAAAGCACAGGATATTTTTCGTAAATTCCTGTAAGAAAAGGTGATCACGTGTCTTTTCAAGACGTCAGGGGCCACATGAAAAACGTGGCAGGCCGGATTTGACACCAAAAGTTTTGGGTCATCCAGACAATTTCGTGTCTTCCATGAAAACTCACTTTTATTCATCAAATGAATTGAAAATTGAATAGAAAATATAGTCAAGACATTGACAAGGTTAGAAATAATGATTAATATTTGAAGTATTAATTTTGTTCTTCAAACTTCAAGCTCAAAGGAAGGCCAGTTGAAAAGCTTATATCACCAGCATAACTGTTTTCAGCTGTGCTAACATAATTGCACAAGGGTTTTCGAATCAGATATTAGTCTTCTAAGGCGATTAGCAAACACAATGTACCATTAGAACACTGGAGTGATTGTTGATGGAAATGGGCCTCTATACACCGATGGAGATATTTCATTAGAAACCAGACGTTTCACCTAGAATAGTCATTTACCACATTAACAATGTATAGTGTGTATTTTTGATTAATGTTATCTTTATTGAAAAAACAGTGCTTTTCTTTGAAAAATATAGACATTTCTAAGTGACCCCAAACTTTTGAACGGTAGTGTATGTGTATAAATTTATATGTAACATTTAAATACATATTGATCTTGGGCGGTCGTCAGTATTTTAATAACTTGCAGAGGCTGTGAAACTCCAACAGGAAGGAACCAGAAAAAAGTTGTTCAAACAATATATGAGGAGCGAAGAAAGGAACATGAATGACTTTTAGAGAGTCTGTCTGACGGGTTAAAAAAGTGTAAAAACGCAACTAAAAAGATTGAATGAATCTGCCTCAGTGAGCCGCTTCCTCCTTTTTCTTTTCTTTAAGTATGAGGTCGGCTCCAGTCGAGCATCTCCTCTCCGTGGAGGTCTTCAGTTGTACAGAACAATACCGTCACCCCGAGGCTGCACTTTATAACCGGAACAGAAGGAGGAGAAAACACTCTGATGGATTCAGAGCTCACTTTACCCCCCCATCCTAGCCCCCTCCCCCTTCTTTTCAGGCCAAACAATGTTTGTACTTCACAAATATTTACAAGTTGTTATTCGGAATAAGCCGAGACGGCCTGCAGGTTCCTCTCCAGCTCGGCAGGTTCCTCTCCAGCTCCTTTAAACATGTCCAAACCAGAGATGGATTATTTATCTGTATTGTTTGTGTACCTTTTTTTTTGTTGCTATATTTGCACACACAAAAAATAAACAGATAAAAGCCATCCTCAAAATTAATAATTAAACAGGAGTTTGTTTGAATTTCCCTCGACGGCCACAAAGAAAAATATTCCGATTGATATTCCCCAGACCGCTCGGCATATACACATGAAACATAAATAACAACAAGATATCAGTTTGTTTTGGTCAGGAATAGATCAAATTAACTTTAATATCTTAATAACTTCATTGTCTTCTGTCTCCATCACCATCATTTTACTCTCTGTATCTTTAGCTTGTATCTTTTATCTTTTATTACCTGTTTTCATCCTGAATATATATATATATAAATTATTGTAACAGTAGGTCTAGAAGTAGTTGTTCTCTACACGATGGTGCAGCGGCTGGTTAGCTTAGCTTAGCACAAAGACTGGAAACGGGTGGAACCAGCTAGCCTGGCTCTGACCGAGGGGAACAAAAATCTATAATGAAGTCGTTGTGTGACCTTTTTGTTTAGTCTGGTGTGTGTGTGTGTTGAGTGTGTGTGTGTGTGTGTGTTGAAGGACACATGTAGTAGCCTTAAGTGTGCTGCTTCAGTGCAGCCTTTTATCCGCAGACAGACGTTTCTCTGTCAGCTGACTTCCTCCGCGCTTCACGCTTCGAGCGGATGTCGACACGTCACATGTCGTTACCGCTGAGTGTCAGTGTGTGTGTGTGTGTGTGTGTGTACGCCCTGATGCTGCGGGTCACGTGGGACAGAAGGCTGTGGATGGTTTAAAACAGCTTTCACACATCAGACAGCCCGACATGGCAGCTGTCAGTGTGACTGCTGCCAAGCTTCATTTGCATGGTGAATGAATGTGTGTGTGTGTGTGATAGTGTGTGTGTGTGTGTCTGTGTGAGTGTGTGTGTGTGTGTGATAGTGTGTGTGTGTGTGAGTATGTGTGTGTGTTCTATTAGAGTAAATGAGCTGGGTTTTTTCTTCCTAAGTGTCTCCTGAAAATGCTTTTTTTTTATCGTTTCAAAAACATTTCACGCCAATTTAATCCAAAGTTTCAGTTTTTTGCCCCAAAAAGTGAAAAGAACAATTGGAAGGAAACACGTATTTTCTTTTGAGGTGCAATGTGTGAATCGAGAAGCCATCGTTGATTTATTTGTCACGTAACTTTTTTTTCAATCTTTTCCGAAACCCAATAACTATTTTTCAATATTTTAGAAGTCTCTGCTTCATGTGTTGAATCTGCATTATTTTCCCTGACCACCAGGGGGCGACTCCTCTGGTTTGATAGAAGTCTAAGCTTCATGTGTTGAATCTGCATTCTCTCCCCTGACCACCAGGGGGGTGACTCCTCTGGTTGTATAGAAGTCTATGCTTCATCTGTTGAATCTGCATTCTCTCCCCTGACCACCTGGGGGTCGACTCCTCTGGCTGTATATAAGTCTATAGAAAAGGACCCTCTCTTGATTCTCCAAGAGATGGTCCACCAAGGAGTCGCCCCCTGGTGGTCGGTAAAGAGAATGCAGCTTTAACACATGAAGCATAGACTTATATACAACCAGGGGAGTCGCCCCCTGGTGGTCAGGAGAGAGAATGCAGCTTTAACAAATGAAGCATAGACTTCTATACAACCAGAGGAGTCGCCCCCTGGTGGTCAGGAGAGAGAATGCAGCTTTAACAAATGAAGCTGCTGGGACTCAAAGAAGACGTAATCCCTCTCGGCGCTCTTGTTGTGAGCGATCTATAAAACGCAGAGCGATCGTGAACAGAGAGACTGGTCAGTACGTCTCTGAGTCGTCTGGATGAGATTATAAAGCTTCCTTCTCTTTCTCTCTTCCAACAGGACAGTTTTCCTGCCCGATTCGGAGGAATCCACTTCGTAAACCAGCCGTGGTACATCCACGCCCTCTACACCGTGATACGGCCCTTCCTCAAGGACAAGACCAGGAAGCGGGTGAGGCCTTGTGTAATAAATATTCATATATTTAAGCAGCTAAAGAGGAGGTGGTGGAGACCAAAACACAAGCTACAAGCGAGAGAGAATACTACTACTTGTGAATGTAGAAGAAGAAAAAAGCAGTTAATTCAGAGTTAATTCAACTTTTATAGAAAACAAATATATTATGTTCTGTATTGCTCTCAACGCAGATGTAATGTAGTATTGAGAATCTTTTGGGAAATATAAAAGTAATTTGGTTCAATTACTTTTTCAAAACTTTAACATATTGATTTTGTATCCAGCAAAACAAAACAACTACCTTTGAATTGGTATCATAACTCCTGATTTAGCTATAAAGATTATAGAACAATTCAATTCAATTCAGTTTATTTGTATAGCCCAATTTCACAAATTACTAATTTGTCTCGGAGTGCTTTACAATCTGTACACATAGACATCCCTGACCTTTGACCTTTGACCTCACATCGGATCAGGAAAAACTCCCAAATAACCCTTCAGGGGGAAAAAAAGGGAAGAAACCTTCAGGAGAGCAACAGAGGAGGATCCCTCTCCAGGATGGACAGAACAATAGATGTCATGTGACCAGAAGGACAGATTTAGAGTTTAAATACATTCAATGAATATGACAGAGTGTATGAATAGTTCATAGTAGGCTTATTCCACAATGGAGACCTCCACGATCCATCAGGCAGATGGCGGTGGGGAGGAGGAGTGGGCGGAGTCTCAACAGTGGGCGGAGTCTCAACAGGACAGTGGCGTAGTCAGGAGCAGGAATTCCACGACCCAGACCTCCACGATCCATCAGGCAGATGGCGGTAGAGAGGAGGAGTGGGCGGAGTCTCAACAGTGGGCGGAGTCTCAACAGGACAGTGGCGTAGTCGGTAGCAGGAATTCCACGACCCAGACCTCGATGATCCATCAGCAGATATGATCTATGTCGTCTCATAGGGTCCGATGACCCCATGAGACGTGAAGTCAAAAGGACTCCGGGGAGAAAGCAGAGTTAGTAACGTGTGATTGAGAGATGAACATTCATCCCTAAGGAGAGAGGAAAGAGGAGAGAGGAAAGAGGAGATAGGTGCTCAGTGCATCCTAAACGTCCCCCGGCAGCTATAAGCCTATAGCAGCATATCAAGGGGCTGGACCAGGTGAACCTGATTCAGCCCTAACTATAAGCTCTGTCAAAGAGGAAGGTCTTAAGTCGACTCTTAAATGAGAACAACGATGTTTAAGTAAACCTTTTGCCACTTTGACTTTATAAAGTTCATATTTCCAGCTCATCTCAGCCGTCTGAACCTTTTTTCTTAGATCTTCATGCACGGCAACAACCTGAACAGCCTCCACCTGCTCATCCACCCCGAGATCCTGCCGTCGGAGCTCGGCGGGATGATGCCGCCGTACGACATGGGCACGTGGGCGCGGGCGCTGCTGGACCACGCCTACGACGAGGAGACCGACTACTGCCCGGAGTCCTACACCCTGTCGGTGCAAGACCTGGAGAGGGACCTGGAGAAGAACCTGTCCCCGAAAACCATGAAAAGGTCCGCCCCCTTTAACGCCTCCTCGTCCGGGGCAGTTGGTGTCATGCTGGTTTGGTTTTTTTTAGTTTCGTGTTAGCGATTTTCAAAATATTCCCGGCTAGGTATCTATTATTCATGTATCTGAACCGGTCACTGCTTATTAGGCCCTTTCTGGGTAAAAAAAGAGAATGAAAGTCTTAAATTAACCAATAAAACTTGAATATTTTCTGAGATTAAAGTGGTAAAATATCAAGAAGAAACACTAAACTACTAATTATGTCCTTTTTACTGCACTGCAATTATTTGACGAAGTATTTACGTTATTTATATTAAATATAGTCAACAAATATACTTAAAAAGTAGTTAAAATGAGCTCCACCTGTACCAGCTGCATCATCGAAGTAATGGAGACATTAATGCATAAATAATTATAATCCAATAAAATAATACGTTAAACTCAAACAGATTTATTCCTTTAAAAAAAAAATATTCTCGTATTTGAAGTATGTGTTTACGCTACTACTTTTCTAAGTATCATGCTGAATGTAGAGATCTTACTTGTAGCGTTGATATAGCGTTGCTATTTGTACATCAGCGAAAGTTTAAACTACCCGTGTACCGGAGAGACCGAGCGGAAACGCGAACTGCAGTTCATTAAATGGCCACTTGAGGCTGGCTGCAAAAAGCGAGTCAATCTCCAGAGACCTTTCCCTAGCCCCTGTAGGCTCTGACATCGTCGGCTAGAGTAGCCCAGTTCCTCCGCTCACCTGGTTCTGTGCTCTACCTGCAGGTCTCAGTCCGTGGTGGAACCGGGAGTCCTGAAGAGACCGGACAAAGCCAAGAGCGGAGAAGACAACATGCAGCCGCTGCTATCGCTGGACTAAATCAACCTTACACATACACACATCATTTGCATAATCAGCATTCACACACACACACACAGACAGACACATTGACTTACCTGTGCAGCCAGACGCCGCCCTGGAAACACACCTTCTTCCAGAGAATGCAGCTGCTGTTGGATTCTTGTTTCTCTTGAACTTAATGGGGTCAAAAAAACTGAAAAAGAGCTGCTGGGAAGCAGGGAACCGAGCCGAGACGTTCCCCCTCACACAGAAGGGCCTCCGCAGAGCTGCCCATGGCGTGCTACACATTTATTTATTTATCTGTCAAGTGCCAATTCCCCCCCCCCCCCCTTTCCAAAAAAAACTATGAATGAACATCTTTGAACAATCCAATAACCCGTCAGTGTGGAGCAGGAAACACAAAACAAGACAAGTTGTGAAGTCGCCTCATATGTGTTTTCAACAGGTGTATAATATATATATATATTTATTTATTTATAATATATATTTATATATAAATATATATTTGTATTTATTTATATATATATATGTGTATATATATAAATATATATTTATTTATATATATTTATTAATGTATACATATATAAATATAAATAAATACATATATATAAATAAATATATAGATATGTATTTCTTTATATACTGTATACATTTATATATATATTTATTTATATATATAAATACATATATATTTATATATATACATATATAAATATATATATATAAATAAATATGTATAAATAACGTCTGCAAAGCTGGACACCGTCCTTCAGAGAGCTCTTGGGGGCCTCAGTCCTCCGGCTGCAGGTTTCTTCTTTGTACAGTAATTTAAAGAAAGAAGAAGTAACCAGATCAGGAAGCGGTGACAACAACAAGCTGGTTTGACCTCCTGGACACTCGACTGGCAGAGAGGAGGCCACTGGTTTTACTGGGAGTTTCACTGGGAGTTTCACTGGGAGTTTCACTGGGATCACTGAGGTTCATGTGCGAAAATACAGCGCGAACTATCCTGTCTTGGAAAAGCAAAGCCCCCTTTACGGTAAGATTTTTTTTCCCTCATTTTTTCCGACCCCACGTCACAGATTTCTTCTTCCGTTAGAAAAAAAAAGTACTTTATAGTGTTCAAACAATTGACGACATCGATGACCAAAACATATTTTTTAGGATGTCTGAGCGAGGCAAAAAAATAATGTAATAAGCCGAAATTTTCATTTGTATAAAAGCAGAGAAAGGGCGAGCGTCTCCTCTGAGTTTAAGAAACGTTTCTTATATTTCTGGCAATAATAGTGTTACTTCTGAAACGGCCAAACGTAACCACGGTAACTGTTTTTTCCGACGGTATTATGAAGATTTAAAGACGCACTAGTATTTTTTTGTGTGCATGTTTTTGCTAAAAATCACACAGGTTTTTTCGCATTATTTCCGTGCGCTATTGGTGTTTTTATAATGCAGCTAAACAATGTATTTTAATCAGTATTAGTATATTAGTTATAATCTCACCTCCAGGTCTACTTATTTACTTTGGCCTGAGCTTTCCACCACATCTCACACCTTCAACTATCGATTCACATTTCATTTGAAGGTCAATATCATGCGATAAGAAAATAACTGCAGTCGTATTTTGTCTCCAGTAAATACGTCAGTGACGTTTTCTCTATTCACGTATTATGTCGGCGGCGGGAATCGAGCATTTGGACCCAAGTGTATCTGAGAATGTAGTTCAGGATTCGTGGAAATGCATATTTTAGGAGGTTAACTCTTAAAGTAACATTATGTAACAATTGTACCTTAAAATAACAGCTTGAAAGAAATTGTGCCGCTACAATGACTTTTAATATGGCGATTTGCGGCTCCGCCATCGGGGGTCTGTGGGGAAATAACTCCGCTATGTAGGATTCTGGAGCCGCCCGATCCGGGGCGGATGTACTTCGACCTGCTTTCTGGCAGTGATTACGCAATGTCATATAGTGCCAGTCCACGCTCGCAGCTACAGTATAAGGGGAGCTTTTTTATGTAGCTTTTTGGTGTTGTCAACAATATTGTATTCGATCACACGTACTCCACATTCAAACATTTAGAAAACAACGTATATAGGCTGAAAACGCGATCGGTATTTCATCTAAACTAAATGTTGTCATTCTGTTGGTTATGTTGTAACAATTCGCCCTTAGCAACTCAATCAAGGGGAAAAGGTACAATACGCTAAAAAAAAAGGGAATGGGCGGATCTGCGAATTCTGGTGTTAACTCTCTGCTCAAATGGTCGTAAAAGAAAAACACACAGTCGATATGTGGAAACCCAAATGTTATTATATTAAATCAAATTCAATGCATCTGCAAGCCCCCAAAATGAACACATCCACTACAAACAATCAAACCCACTCAAAACGAAGTATAATCCCCGGATCCCGACAGTCCCAAAGTCTTTGCAGTCCCCCAAAACAAAAGTAAATGACTGCACGCGCCCCTCACAAAGATTTGCAACGATTTTGGTGTAAACGCAGCTTAAGTGTGCTTCAAGTGCAGCGAATAGGTCAAGTTTAATCTAAAAACAATAAAAAGTATTATTTTGCGTTTTAAATACAGTATTTTGTTTAAATACTTTTTAACTTTGGCAAAATCGCTGCTGCAGGGAAGATGTTCAAAAGGACGCAGACACTTTTTCTGCTTCTCTGACGTCTTCTTCGAAGGCAACAGCCGAAGTGCAAAAGAAATGAACGACGGTGACGAGCAGCCGAGGAACAGCCAGTCGGCCCGGTGCCGATCACTGATAGGCCGGTGGGCTGGAAGTGTGAGGCGGCCGGCTGCAACGAGAGCGGACAGCCGGGGCGTTGAACCATCGACAGCGGCGTCCGGGACACGTCAGCAGCGCTCACAACAGCCGCGAGTCAAACCGCGACCTCGGAGGGTTCAGACCGGAGGGAGAGCGCGATCTGCCACGTCCTATTTATCAGTCAGCATGTGATTTTATGTTGAATTCTTGAATCTGAATTTTTGAATTGACCCTTCGTGTTTCAAAAACATAATAATTTGTTGGTCTTTTTTTGATGAATCGTCTCGATGCGATTGAATTTTCTGAGCATTGACAGCAAAAACATCAATTTAACCATATTTAAAAAACTATTCAGAGACCAGGAAAGAGAGTTTTTCCTGGGGGGAACATGTACAACTGACTGTAGTAATAAGAAGAAGACGCTGAGTCAGCTGAGGGAATACGAAGGAAAACACACACACACACACACACACACAGAGACACTGTAGATGCTTCCAGTTGTTAGGATACGAAGTTTACATTTAATAAACATCTGCTTGAATATATATTAAAGAGGACGATTGATGGTTATTTCTACGGTCCAAGTACTAGAGGTCAGTACCAGGTACCGCCTGTAGGAGGTGTTATAGGTGAAGATTTACATTTCATTACAAATGATACTTTATCGGGCGAAGCTTTGTGCTTTTATTCTTTATTCAGTATTTTATTAAAATGACTATCCCCCTTGTTTATGACAGGTATCGGTATGTGTGGAATGACTTTACGATGCTCTAAAAGCTGTTTTTGTTTTGGAGAACTTCGAAATGTGTTTTTCATCGTGTCTTTTCCTGCCGAGTTTCGATGGCTTTCACTTTTTTTCTCTGGAGCTCCTCGGTGACTTTTTGAAAACTTTGGAAAACCCCAAATAAATCATTTCTGTGACCGTTTATGTTTTACTGGAGAAACCAAATAATTAATATACGAGCTAACGTGCTAATCAATCAGTCCGTGTTTTTTTACGCCAGCTCACATGAATCTGAGATTAGCGGCATGACGTCATCAACTCGTCTTTTTTAGGGGTCGTTGGCTAATCCTAAACTTCACGAACATGAGAGAGCCCCGAACTGCAGTTCGCAAGTGGCAAACATTTGCGAAATATGACGCTGTAAGCTTTCGCAAATTAGCTTTCGTGAAACGGGGTTTGGAGCCAGAACAAACATTTTAAATCCATATTCCTTATAAATCAAACACGGTTACGAGTTCACACAATGCTGAGCTCTCTCATCGTGTACAGGAGTCGTGGTGTATTTTTTTTCTTTTATTTAATTGCGCAAAAAATGTAAAATGTGCATTAAAATAGTCGGATATAAAGTTTTTTCATCCTCAGCTTCTCCAGTTGGTCCCGTAGCTCAAAGCATCGCATCATGTTGGAGAGAGAAAACAGTGAGAAGACTTTACCCAAGATTATTTTTTTTGGGTGGGGGATGTGTATAAATCCAGTCGTCAACGTACATGTGAACATCCCGGAGAGATGTGATCCCGGTTCGGAGGACGACGCAGTGACACAGAGAGGCGTTTCCATCTTTCACAGAAGCTGGAAACTTGTTCAGAGACTCATTCACATGTGATGGTTTGCATCCATTTGGTTCATATTTGACACTAAATGGCTACTTTTTATTTATTTATTTTTTAAAGGGAAAGTTCCAGTTTTTCGGTCCTGAACGACACTGATTCAGAGCTGTTTTGGAAATGTATAGATATGTGAAACTGGTATCAATGACAGACAGAACATGCACCTATAGATCAGTTAGTATTTAAATGTTCACATGAAGTTTTGTTCCAAAGGGAGGTGACTATATATATATATATATAAATATATATATAAATATATTTATTTTAAAAAATATATATTTTTAAATAAATATATTTATATAAATATATTTGTACATACATATTTATAAATTAATATATTTATTTATGAATATATATATTTATATAAATGTATTTTATAAATAAATATATTTATATATAAATATATTTAAATATATAAATGTATTTATATAAAAAGATGTTTATACATAAAAATATATTTGTATGTATAAATATGTATTTATCTAAATATATATTTATAAATATATTTATTTATATAAATGTGTATTTATAAATATATTTATACATATATACAATAATGCACTATTATAGAATTAAATTCACAAGCTTTTTTCAATGTATAATTCAGTATTTTCTTGAACGAATTAGATGAATTCTCTCACAAACTTTAACTAATGTGTGATTTATCTCAGGCAAAGCCACCCCTTCCATTAAAAACCCAATGTATTGCTTCTCATCATTAAGTGTATGTGCTTTGAGGATTTGACACTGAATTACTTTATATATATATATAAACATAAGTATAATTTACTTGAAATGAATGCATAGCTTTTGAGTTGGAGATATTTAATTTCCACATCACTGTTCTTTGATTGTATAGTTGCAGTAGGAGCTGTAGGGGGAAGTTATTATGGAAAGCCAGTATATTATAGCAGCAAAACTGTTCAGTTAGCAGGTGTTAAATGTATAAATGTCCTCAAAGACAATTCTCTAAAATGCATAATGTAAAACGAGCAAAAAATAAATATGGACACATGTAGATTTTTTCACATTTCTCTTGATTTTTGTGTCTCGACCGCTTCAGATATTTGCCAAAGAGATTTTTCTGTTTTCTCACCTGTGTTACGACACACTTTGAAACCAAGAGATTACCTCAAAGTAAACAAAAGCGATGGCGGACAACCGACATTCCGGTGATTCTCCATTTTACGATTTTAACAGTTTTTCCAGAATAACTTGTGTGCAAAGACGAAAAACTTTCCGGGATTATTATCCACCGTAAATAGCCACCTAATAACACAGCAACGTATTCAACATCAATTGATATGCAGAAACAGGTTTTACTATTTTCATTGTATTTATTGGAATACATAGCTAATACCTAATATATCTCTGTTTCCTGGATTTGAGTTAATCTTTTGTGTAATTGTTTTGTTTCATTATCATAATTTGTTTTTGACATTTGAACTTTTAGTTAATTTTGACTCAAGAGGACTTTATTCTGTGGTGGCTTGGTTATTTCCCTTTAGCCTGTAGGACAGACACATCTACAATATATAATACAAAGATTAACTCAAACATGGGTTTAATATACATGTGTGACACTTTCATATGATCAATAAACACAATTAAAATGGTTAAATGGGTGAACAAACAAACATTTGGCTTCATTTATTTATTCTTATATACTGTATGTTCTAAGGAAATTAAATGAAAACATTGACAGTTAACTGTTAATAAATAAATGTCCATAAAAATATGTTTTCCAAGCAATTTTCTTGTGAGAAAAAAACAGTAACTGACTGCAAATATTTATTGAAATTCTGACTCACAAAATGCATTTTTTGGCGATTTATTCCTACGTATAATCACAGCGGAAGTTCTCAGTGGAGTCCCTCAAGTGCAGCTTTAAATTGTTTTAAAACCTTCTCCCGTGACATCATCGTCTGCCTCAGCTTCACCGTACACGCAGA
Organism: Pseudoliparis swirei; assembly: GCF_029220125.1. Lineage (NCBI taxonomy): Eukaryota > Metazoa > Chordata > Actinopteri > Perciformes > Liparidae > Pseudoliparis > Pseudoliparis swirei. The sequence continues at coordinate 2,796,879 of NC_079399.1, forward strand.
AGGCGGCCTATACATACCAACATACCAATTATCGCTCCACAATTACATGTCTGATGATATGTAACACACACACAAAAAACTCATGAGGTGATTCGTCTCCAGAAAGCAACAGATCAAATAAACTAGTATCTGCATTGTCCATGCAGCATCTGACTGACTGAATTACACATTTTAAACACGTGTCACTGTACCTCCTGTAAATTACGCCTTCACTCAAATAACATAAGAAACATTAACAAAATAAGAGATCGCTCTCAAAGAGAAAAAAGAACCAAAACATATTTAAACCTGCTCTCTTCTCACTCATTGCAACACAATAAAGTCGCAATCTCGAAGATTTTCAGTTAAGTCAGTGGCCATTGCTGAGGCCTATAACCAACAACATTATATTTATATATAAAAGGCAGAAAAAATAATATGTATCGCAGGTTTTCTCCATTTTAACCACACGGAAAAAAAATTACTTTGCACATACATCTGAAAAAATAGGATGTTAGTGGGTCACTTCTCCAGAATTAATTTAGTTTTCACTCACACATAAATTCTAAATCAACCAGGACTGAAATCTTAAAGATCGTTGCGTTAAAACCTCGAAACAAATTATTTGATTCGCAAAAAAACAAACATTCATTTACACTTCTGAAAATAATTTTCTAAGAAGTTTAAAAACATTTATACTCTGTAGCAGGTTCTTCTTATCCCTCCAGGGTTCAGACACCTGGTTATAGAAGCTCCTGAAGACTCTGTGACGTAAACAAAGAGCTGCATGCTGTGGACTCACTTCATAGTGAGTCCACGACGCAAATACAAAAACTTTATGTCCCCATAAAGCACGTCGGTCTGACTCTATGTCCCCATAAAGCACGTCGGTCTGACTCTATGTCCCCATAAAGCACGTCGGTCTGACTATGTCCCTATAAAGCACGTCGGTCTGACTCTATGTCCCCATAAAGCACGTCTGTCTGACTCTATGTCCCCATAAAGCACGTCTGTCTGACTCTGTGTCCCCATAAAGCACGTCGGTCTGAATCTATGTCCCCATAAAGCACGTCGGTCTGACTATGTCCCCATAAAGCACGTCTGTCTGACACTATGTCCCCATAAAGCACGTCGGTCTGACTTTATGTCCCCATAAAGCACGTCGGTCTGACTCTATGTCCCCATAAAGCACGTCTGTCTGACTATGTCTCCATAAAGCACGTCGGTCTGACTCTATGTCCCCATAAAGCACGTCGGTCTGACTCTATGTCCCCATAAAGCATGTCGGCCCGTCTTTACATTCCCTTTGTGTGTCTCCGGAAAAAAATGACGTTCCCGCATGACAAAAAAACCTGAAATAACAGTTAAAGGGAACATTTGTATTAAACTTATCGCAAATACGTTTAATCTGAAGTCTCCGAAAATTTTTGTCACGGAGGTCAGGGTTGACGGAGTTAAGTTTGTGTCACGGAGTTAGTGTCCCGTTTGTCATTAATTTTAAAGTAAACGTCAAAAGTAAAGTAACTTATTTTAACCCAAAACAGGAGGTTTTACTAAACCTACCAAAGAGTTTTATATACATAAACCTAAATATTTATGAGAGTTCGGTTTCACTGGTTGTAGAGATATCGGTATGAAACTTTTGGTGCAGAAACGTAAAGGTTCAACCAACGGACAACGCCAGTATTTTTATTCTCATGTCTTCAAATTAATTAATCAAATATGTTATTGTCGTGTTACCTTTGACCCTTGTACACAAAGGAGCAATAACAAAAGAAGTTGGGTCTTTATGCTGTTGCAATGTTAAATATAGAACTGTTTTTTAAATTTTAAAAGTTACAGCTACTCGTTACAGCTACACGTTACCACCGCCAGCTGTTCCTAATGGGAGTTATGTGAAGTGAAGGGTTATAATAAGCATCTGGTGATGTGACATTTTAAGCCTAACGAGCACCTGAGTCTCTTTCCTACCTCACTGAATGTCTCAAAAAGGTTTAAAGGCGTCCGCAGTTCCTCGTGCTCATGGACACTTTGCTCTACAGTGCCTCTAGTGGCCAAGAAGTGCACAGGAATCCTTTAAAATGGCGACTTACGGTTACGTGGACTGCAGCTCAGTCAGATCCGATTTAAGTTTTGACTTTTCTTTTTATATAGTTACGTACAAAATTATCACAAAAAAACTGACCTAAAAAATGCTGAGCAAAAGCCCCAAAAAGTCGACAAGTTTTAAGAATACAAACAAACACAGAGCTGGACTTTCACCCAGGAGACCGCTGTCCATGTCCCATGAGAAACCAAATGTGATGGAAGTTAGTTAGATTGAAGAGATGCGTTGCTCTTAACAGCTTCACATAAACGTACAAATCTATAATAAGAATGTGTAATCTCCGATGTCGTCACTTTGTGAATGCTATGACATTAGCTGCATAGTTTGGTGAGATTACAATTATGTATGAGTTTAAAAAACACAATTTACAGCACACAGCTGCAGCTGTTTGGTGTAATTACTTTCTAATAATACTGATATCAAGCAGCTGCAGAGCAGATGTTGTTTCAGGGCACCCACCAGCATGGAATAAGACTCAAATAATTTTTCTAAAAAATCAAAAGCACCTGAACTACGCCAGGTGCCCACATCATTGCCTCGCCTCAAACATCAGTCTTCAGTTGCTCCCAAGTCCCGCCCACAAGCGGGTCAACCAGTGCGAAGCATGGGAGGAATTAATTGCACAGATTCAGAACTGTTAAGATTCAATAAACTGAAGTTAAAACCAGGATTAAAGCTTCTTGTTCTTTGTAGTCAAGTTCAAAAAGAAGAAAAAATTGCAGATACAATTTATAGAAATTCGATGTCGTCAATTATGCAAACTGCACATTTTAGACCAACAAAGCTGATTTGTCATCCGCAATTTTGTTGTTCAATCATACAAAAAGCTATCCGCAGTATAAATAATACCATATTAGTATATTTAGATGAGGGGACCAAAGACTCAGCACGTAAACCTCAAGACGTTATAGTTGAATTAGCACAAGTGTTCATTTAAATAAAGCCTGTTTTACAAACTGTGGCATGTCCTGCAGTGAGCTAGTCTTCCTCTTCACTGCTGCAAGAAGAAGAAAGAGGCTAAATAATTCTTTTTTTCGCTCGTTTCTTTATAGTTTTCCGATTTATTTTTCGTTTTAACATTTGATGCAAAATTCTATTCTTTATTATCAGATTTGTTTTTTTATACGAGTATTGTGAGTTTCTCGCTGTGCACAATTAAAAATTAAATTAGGATGCCGTAGAGAGTTTGTTAAACCCGACTGCAGAAGTAAAAGGTATGCACGATTATTCGTGATCTAAATGTTTAAAATCCAGCTCTATGTACATTATGCTTCATGAGTTACCACATAAACGCTTCTTCCTGGGTTTGGATTGTATATTTAATCGAAGCATCAGCTGAGCTCAACCACACAGAGAGGAAATAAGCACATAAATAAATAAAAAGACAAAAATAGTTCCGTCTGTGGGTTTTCCTTTAGAATTTAAGGACTCCACAGATTTTAAACAAACATCTCCTCCTGCCGGCCGGGTGGAGATGCGACGCTCGTCGGACGAGAGGTGGGAGTTCGTGGTTATTGCCCCGACGCCCTCGCCGCTCTCTGCTGCTGCTCCAACATGGACCTGATGGCCGGGCTCATCATGGCGGGGGACATGGCCGGGGTCAAAGGTCGCAACGGGTACTGGGCGTTTTTACCGGGGACGTAGATGCACTGGAAGTATCGCTGGCCTGCGAGGACGAGGGGGAAAAAGTATCTTTTTAAAAAATCCTGTTTGATTTAGAAACTATCTAAAAATGGTCGGACTCTCTGCAACTCCTACTTGGTTTCTTCTTTTCCGTTGCGTCGTCGTCTGTCTGGGTTTCTTCTGCAAGAAATGGAATAAAAACACAAAGTGTTTTATTTTGTCGTTTTGAGTGAGAAAGAAGAAGAAAAAGGACGGCATGCATGTAAATAAGAGAAAAAGAGAGATAAAGAGGTTTAATTCAAACAAGTTGTTGAATCCATGACTTTCACTCTCCTGATAAATTCCAGCTAAAAATAAAATATTTTTTTCCCCCACAAATTGACATCCTACTATTACAGATTTATAGAGAAGAAATACAACTTTAACTGTAATTTAATTAATGAAAATACATTATTTTCAAACACTTTGCATGAACAATTTTCTATAAACCTCTAAAAGAAATGTTTTTACATTTTATCACGCATAAAAAAGATGATTTATTAAATGTAATTATTGGTGGATTGTGTCTATAAAGTAGTGGCATCTCAAAAATAAAACCCCCAAAAAAGCAGGAAATGAAAACTACATTTTATTTTCAAAAAAATGTGATAAGAAAGTGTAGAAAAAGCGTTAATATCAGGAAAGTGAAGAGTCACTCGGGGCGATGGGGGGGTGTAGAGTCTCCACTGGATGACTCAATAAGAACGGGACACTAAATGCCCAATTTAATGGGTTTTGCTTCACGGATTTAATCAATCCTGGCTAAGTATTATTGTTGCGGTATTCATCAAAGCGCCATAATAATCTCTTCCGATGACTCGAGGCGGCTCAGAAAAAGGCCGTTAATCTGGTCTCAATCAGCTCATTTAATTAAATCCTGAGCATTTACGTCGTTAACGTCATTAAAGCAAATTCGTATTGAGTCAACCAGAAGAAAAGGTGGTGGAAGTTAAGTGAATAGCTTACGCTTTACAGGGAGCTCTTTTTCCATTCTCTATGAACAACAAGCATAAAGTGTAAAACATGTAAACAAATGCTCCTTTCAGTCAGCGTCTACAGGTAAATAAGTGTGTGTGTATGAGTGAATGCAGCTTATTCATTTGCAGTTAGTTGACCATAAATGTTCTTTTGACGACTTTTGAAACTTAAAAGTATTTATTCTAGTCATCCCAGAGTCTTTTGACTGGTAGGAATACCAGGCAAATATATAAATATCCAACTATCCTAAATAAATATATGTTTTATGTTTACATATTTATTTAGATATATATATATATTTATATATATTTTTATGTGTGTATATATATATGGAGAGAGAGATTTTTATGAATATATATTATATATTTACATATATATTTTGATTTATTTATCGATATACAGGACTGTCTCAGAAAATTAGAATATTGTGATGAAGTTCTTTATTTTCTGTAATGCAATTAAATAAACAAAAATGTCATGCATTCTTCATTTCATTTTAAATCAACTGAAATATTAATTTTATTTTTTTTTTTTTATATATTGATTATATCTTACAGTTTAAGAAAAAAAAAAAATATATCTATAAATATTAAACAAATCAAAAAAAAAAACTAATATAGTATGAAAAAAAATCAATTAACTAATTAACTCCTCAACACAAACACCTGCAAGGGTTTTGACAAACACTCAGCTGTTATAAATCTTTTTTTACTTGGTCTGAGAAATATTAAAATTTTATGAGATAGGAGTATAGAGTTTTCTTAAGCTGTAGCATAATCAAGCATATTAAAAGAATAAAAGGTTTGCATATTTCATTTGTTGTTGTAAAATATCCAGAATGCATTTTTTTTTTTTTTTTTTTACAGAAAATAAAGAACTTTATCACAATATTCTAATTTTCTGAGACAGTCCTGTATAGAGAGAGAGGGAGATTTTTATGAATAAATATATATTTTATATTTACATATATATTTATTTAAATATAGAGAGGGAGCTAGAGAGATTTTTATGAATGAATATATATTTTATATTTACATATATATTTATTCATATATTTATAAATTGTTATATCCAGTATATATATATTTATAAATAAATATATATTTGTATATTTACTTATATATATTAAATATGTATTTTTATATTTATATATATATATAACAGGTGTGTCCTCTGCAGAAGTCTTCCATTGTTGTAGTTATTTGAGATGATCATACTTTCTTCCCTATTAATATTAAATGTATATCGCATGATGGCGAATTCTCGAAAAAATGTGTATCTTTCACGTTTCTCGTACGAGTCGCGGCAAGAATTCATGACAGTCGCCTAATCTGACACGGTGAGCCCAGCATAAGTGTGAGGGCCTTTAACTTATTTCGGGAGAAATAGGAATACTCATCATGTTGTGTTTTTTATCAACGAAGCTTCTGGACGAATAACTCTCACACTCACTCGCTTGTGGTGGTTGTTTGTCTTCATCTAAAGATGAGAAAAAAGAGAGAAAACGATCAAACGTCCTCATCACGCAATACATTCACGTTATGATTGTGAATCCGTACCTCGAGCCTCTTTGACAGATTTATTTTCAGCCTTCTCAGCTTTGCCTGCGAGAGGAGAGACGAGCCTTAGTACCAGTGGTGTATAAAGTACCCAAAAGTCATACTTGAGTAAAAGTAAAGATACTTGGCTGGAAAATTACTCAAGTAAAAGTAAAAGTCACCTATGAGAATACTACTTGAGTAAAAGTATTAAAGTATCTGATTTTTTTTGTACTTAAGTATCAAAAGTAATTTTCTGATATTAAATGTACTTAAGTATTGAAAGTAAAAGTAAATGCTGTTAATAAAAAAAACAAAGGGTCAGAATTTTGAGAATTATGAAGTTTATTTGTTTGGGTGCTGTGGTCGCCATGAACAAGGAGTATGAGCTAGGATGAACGTAGCAATATATGAATACTATGAAATTACTAAAATATAAAAACACGATTAACACAGAAAAAAGCAGCACCAAAAGTAACAACCAGAATCATCACTTTAAAGTGAAAAATGTATTGTTCATCTTCAAAAGAAGTTGATTTTCAAAATGGACAGATTTCAGTGTCGCTCTTCTGGGGCTGAAGACGAGTCCTGCGATGCTGAAGAGCCGTTCACCTGGTGCAGGTAGAGTGTGTCTAGCTTCACAGGCCCTGATGGTGCAGGTAGAGTGTGTCTAGCTTCACAGGCCCTGATGCAGGTAGAGTGTGTCTAGCTTCACAGGCCCTGGTGGTGCAGGTAGAGTGTGTCTAGCTTCACAGGCCCTGGTGCAGGTAGAGTGTGTCTAGCTTCACAGGCCCTGATGGTGCAGGTAGAGTGTGTCTAGCTTCACAGGCCCTGATGCAGGTAGAGTGTGTCTAGCTTCACAGGCCCTGGTGCAGGTAGAGTGTGTCTAGCTTCACAGGCCCTGGTGCAGGTAGAGTGTGTCTAGCTTCACAGGCCCTGATGCAGGTAGAGTGTGTCTAGCTTCACAGGCCCTGATGCAGGTAGAGTGTGTCTAGCTTCACAGGCCCTGATGCAGGTAGAGTGTGTCTAGCTTCACAGGCCCTGATGCAGGTAGAGTGTGTCTAGCTTCACAGGCCCTGGTGCAGGTAGAGTGTGTCTAGCTTCACAGGCCCTGATGCAGGTAGAGTGTGTCTAGCTTCACAGGCCCTGATGGTGCAGGTAGTGTGTCTAGCTTCACAGGCCCTGGTGCAGGTAGAGTGTGTCTAGCTTCACAGGCCCTGATGGTGCAGGTAGAGTGTGTCTAGCTTCACAGGCCCTGATGGTGCAGGTCGAGTGTGTCTAGGTTCACAGGCCCTGATGCAGGTAGAGTGTGTCTAGCTTCACAGGCCCTGGTGCAGGTAGAGTGTGTCTAGCTTCACATGCCCTGATGGTGCAGGTAGAGTGTGTCTAGCTTCACAGGCCCTGATGCAGGTAGAGTGTGTCTAGCTTCACAGGCCCTGATGCAGGTAGAGTGTGTCTAGCTTCACAGGCCCTGATGGTGCAGGTAGAGTGTGTCTAGCTTCACAGGCCCTGATGGTGCAGGTAGAGTGTGTCTAGCTTCACAGGCCCTGATGGTGCAGGTAGAGTGTGTCTAGCTTCACAGGCCCTGATGGTGCAGGTAGAGTGTGTCTAGGTTCACAGGCCCTGATGGTGCAGGTAGAGTGTGTCTAGCTTCACAGGCCCTGATGGTGCAGGTAGAGTGTGTCTAGCTTCACAGGCCCTGATGGTGCAGGTAGAGTGTGTCTAGCTTCACAGGCCCTGATGCAGGTAGAGTGTGTCTAGCTTCACAGGCCCTGGTGCAGGTAGAGTGTGTCTAGCTTCACAGGCCTGATGGTGCAGGTAGAGTGTGTCTAGCTTCACAGGCCCTGATGGTGCAGGTAGAGTGTGTCTAGCTTCACAGGCCCTGATGGTGCAGGTAGAGTGTGTCTAGCTTCACAGGCCCTGATGCAGGTAGAGTGTGTCTAGCTTCACAGGCCCTGATGGTGCAGGTAGAGTGTGTCTAGCTTCACAGGCCCTGATGGTGCAGGTAGAGTGTGTCTAGCTTCACAGACAGCAGCACACAGTTGGGAAGCATTTCAGCAAGTCAACGTGATCCACGTCTCCATCCAGCCGTTTGCTGCTGTCATGCGCTTGAGATGACGAAGAAGAAGTCCTCTTCATCAGATGAACTGGACCTGGTGGCATCACATAGCTGCAGGGAGGGTTCTTCCATGTGCTGCTTGATGTAGTCCATTCCTGAAATAAAGTGAGAGTATTACAGACATGATAGAATTAATAACACTTCCTAACATGTCATGACCACAACCTAAAGTTTTGTACAAAATAGTTTTTTTAATTTGAAGTTTATACATTTAGTTTCATGCGCTGTCCGTGCATCCAGAGTTGATTTGTGAATATGTATTTGTATCTCTGTAGTTAAACACAACAACAGTCCCAAATCAATATCGTCGCCATTACTGGACCGTCACTCTTATAATATTAATACAAATAATTATAATAATGCTGTAATGATTAGCATTATATTATAGCTAAGACGACTCAAATCAACAAATTCTCACAACTGTCAACACTTCTTCAGCTCATTAACTCGCTAGAGATCCGTCTACTCCACTCACGCTAATTGTCTCATTTAATTGACGATAGCTAGTGAACGTTAGCCTAACATACAACATGCGTAGGACAATCAGACACCTGCCTCCCCCTCTCCTGCCAAAGATATATCGTACTCCAATCCTGAGGACAACACTGCTAGATATCTTAACAGGTTTATGATGACTAAACATTAACATTGCGGCTCATGGGATTAATCTTAATTTACCTCAATGTGTTTCCTGAGGTTGGTGAGTTGTTGAAGGCCATATCTCCGTAGCTTTCGGTCGGCATAAGAGGCACTTCATCCGGTAGGAAGAAACTTTCACTCCGACAAAAGAAAAGAGTTCGCCCAAACATGGCCACGGACGTGGATCTTGGTCCCCGTGGTTGTTCGAGTAGCTTCCATTGCTGCTCCACATGAAATGAGTTGTATCTGTAGCCGCTCGCTAACATCCTGGGCATCACTGGGAAGAGAAAACACGCGGCAAGGACCACTGATCCCCAACCTGGTGTTCGTGCTGCGTTCAGGTGCTCTGCGGTGTATTCCACAACAGTCCCCGATGTTCGTCTCTTGATTATTTTTTTCCGTAGTAACGAGTAACGATACTGTTTCAGGGGAAATGTATCGGAGTAAAAGTACAAGTTTTCATTGCAAAATGTAGTGAAGTAAAAGTAAAAGTAAACAGAAATATAAGTAGTAAAATAAAGTACAGATACCCAAAAAAACTACTTAAGTAAAGTAACGAAGTACTTCTACTTCGTTACTATACACCACTGCTTAGTACATTACATCCTAAATAACTCTGTGTGATTGTGATGTACATTTAATGTTCTTTTAATATAATTCTCCTCTCAGAGTAATGTCGCTTGGCATGTCCCTCATTGGAACTTCATCATGCAGAAAACAGCCCATTTAACCTCATCATCTGAACCATGTGGCTGATGTTAGTAGTGTAGATGTTAAGAACTGAAGTTACGTAACAAACAGGACAATGTAGCGTTACCTAAGTACTGAAGTGACGTGACAATGTGGCGTTACCTAAGTACTGAAGTTACGTGACAATGTGGCGTTACCTAAGTACTAAAGTTACGTGACAATGTAGCATTACCTAAGTATTGAAGTTACGTAAAAAACAGGACAATGTAGCGTTACCTAAGTACTGAAGTGACGTGACAATGTGGCGTTACTTAAGTACAGAAGTTATGTGACAATGTGGTGTTACCTAAGTACAGAAGTTACGTGACAATGTAGCGTTACCTAAGTACTGAAGTGACGTGACAATGTGGCGTTACCTAAGTACTGAAGTTACATGACAATGTGGCGTTACCTAAGTACTGAAGTTACGTGACAATGTAGCATTATCTAAGTACTGAAGTTACGTAAAAAACAGGACAATGTAGCATTACCTAAGTACTGAAGTGACGTGACAATGTGGCGTTACTTAAGTACAGAAGTTACGTGACAATGTGGCGTTACCTAAGTACAGAAGTTACGTGACAATGTAGCGTTACCTAAGTACTGAAGTTACGTAAAAAACAGGACAATGTAGCGTTACCTAAGTACTGAAGTGACGTGACAATGTGGCGTTACTTAAGTACTGAAGTGACGTGACAATGTGGCGTTACCTAAGTACTGAAGTTACGTGACAATGTGGCGTTACCTAAGTACTGAAGTTACGTGACAATGTAGCATTACCTAAGTACTGAAGTTATGTAAAAAACAGGACAATGTAGCGTTACCTAAGTACTGAAGTGACGTGACAATGTGGCGTTACCTAAGTACTGAAGTGACGTGACAATGTGGCGTTACTTAAGTACAGAAGTTACGTGACAATGTGGCGTTACCTAAGTACTGAAGTGACGTGACAATGTGGCGTTACCTAAGTACTGAAGTTACGTGACAATGTGGCGTTACCTAAGTACTGAAGTTACGTGACAATGTAGCATTACCTAAGTACTGAAGTTACGTAAAAACAGGACAATGTAGCGTTACCTAAGTACTGAAGTGACGTGACAATGTAGCGTTACCTAAGTACTGAAGTTACGTGACAATGTAGCGTTACCTAAGTACTGAAGTTACGTAAAAAACAGGACAATGTAGCGTTACCTAAGTACTGAAGTGACGTGACAATGTGGCGTTACTTAAGTACAGAAGTTAAGTGACAATGTGGCGTTACTTAAGTACAGAATTTACGTTACAATGTGGCGTTATCTAAGTACTGAAGTTACGTGACAATGTGGCGTTACTAAACCACTAAAGTTACGTGACAATGTGGCGTTACTTAAGTACTGAAGTTACGTGACAATGTAGCATTACTAAACTGATGAAGTTACGTGACAAATAAGTCAGTTATAAATGGAAAGTGAAAAAATAAGGTGAAAGTTCGGTGTTACTTACTTTTCTTGTCCGGCAATAATTTCGTTCTAGTTTTGGCTGAAATTTAAAATAAATTTAAAATAAATGCAGGTTTCATGAAGTCAGTCTGAACAATCATTCATGTCCCTCGTTGGAGAAAAGGAAGCGGCGGTCCCGGAGTTACCGGCTTCAGACGGAGGTCTGGCCGCTTTGTCCTCCGTCACGTTCGCCCTCCTCACAGCTTCTAGCCGCCGGCTCAGTTTGATCGGAAGCGGTTCTGGATCTGATCAAAACCAACGCCTGGATTTTAATTTACACTCCAACCAACATCTGGTTTACAATCCTTATAATTAGAGAAGATAAAGCGAGCGAGAAAATGCCCACAATGCTGTGCTAGTGGGGTTCTACCTCTCTTTGCTGCAGCGGCTTTGACTTTGCTCCTGACGGGCGATGTTTCTGAGGAGCGGGAAAAACTAATTAGTTTCCGATCAAGTTTTCATGTTGCCGACGACAACGATGATGCACGTGGACGTGGTCACCTGGCTTCTCAGGGGAGGATTTCCTCTTCGGTCGCACAGCTGCAGGCCCTAAAATAACGAGGGAGGAGTTGCGGTTAGCGCCTTGAATCAAGTGTTTTTATCCTTCACATGAATTACTCATAATAATATAATAATAACGCGTTACCTTTCTTAGCGGCTGCAGCAGCTTTCACCTGTACAGCCGGCTCTGAGAAGTCAAACGAGACTCATGAAATATAAATTAATTTAATCCATCTTCACATTATGGCGTTGACCTCTATCAGTAGGGATGTGGCGCTTTCAAAGCTATGCTATATATGTTTAAATACAATTTACTGTGTATTTAGTGTGTTTTAAACAAGTATTTCTGAACAGATAAACTATTATTATGATAAGTATTATACTATTTACAGAATTAGATTCCAGTGGTGGCTTCATATGATTGTTTTATACTTGTTTTATGCAACATATGATTGTTTTATACTTGTTTTATGCAACATGTGATTGTTTAATACTTGTTAAATGCAACATATGATAGTTTTATACTTGTTTTATAAAACATGATTGTTTAATGCTTCATATGATTGTGTTATACTTGTTTTATACAATATATGATTGATTTATACTTGTTAAATGCAACATATGATTGTTTAATACTTGTTTTATGCCACATTTGATTGTTTAATACTTGTTTTTTGCAACATGTGATTGTTTAATACTTGTTTTATGCTGCATATGATTGTTTTATACCGACTAAACTATACAAAAGCAATTGTTTTTCCGTTGCTTTAGGGAGATAACGTTGTGAAATATGACGACAAACGTTTATTCAAAGAGCTGAGGGAGGTTCAGGAGGTTCATTACTTCATATTTGATGTTCATTACCTTTCTTAGCCACAGCAACAGGTTTGGTTTTCTCTTGTAAAGATGGCTCTGTAAAAAAACAATGAAAAAAACTCAAGGTATGAACTTATTTCATCGTAAACTCATGTTCACGTTCTCATGATTTCTTCTGGTGAGCTCATACTGTTTGAAGAGCTTGTTTTATTTAGTTCAGGAAACGTTATACTCTATGTCCGTTACCTTTCTTCGCCACTGCAACATGTTTCGATTTCTCTTTTAAAACCGGCTCTGTAAAAAACATAAAAATATAGCTGAATTAAATATATAAAATCGTCAAAAAAAGTAAATTCCACATTTTTCACATGAAGTAGAAACTTCATATTCCATCAAAAGTGTCCGCTACCTTTCCTCTTCGTCCCTGCAGAACTCTTGTTCTTCTCTTTTCTTTCAGTCGGCTCTGCAACGACAAATAATTACAGAGTGCAGCGTTTTAATTACGACGATCATGTTGGCCTTAAAACGACAATAAAATGTCTTTTTTTATTACATCCATTTAAATTTCCTGACTAAATGAAAGAGAAGAGTCCTCCAGACTACTTCTTCTTCTTCTTCTTCGCTGCAGGATTTCTCAATCGGCATTTCTTGTTGCATTGTGTTGATATTTCCCTGGAGTGTGTGATTGTTTCTGCATATTTAAAGCAGATTGAAACCCTCGAGGGCGCGACATAAATTACCTTTCTTTGAGTTCTCGGCGGCTGCTGCCGGCTCTGAGGGGAGAATCACAGTTAATGTTGCACGATGAACGCATCCACGCGGCGCATTGTGCCATTGTGCATCCCCGCGTGAAGCGGCAGCTGCAGTCGTTCACGGGGAATCCTGCAGCTCACCGACCTTTCTCTGAATCGGCAGCCTTGGTTTTCTTCTTTTCGGCTGGAAAATACGACGTATTGATTATTGATTACAGCATTTAATAAGAGAAATGAATTCCTGGTGTGAGTTTAACGACGCATTACCTTTCTGGGAGGAGGCAGCAGCCTTCACTTCGTCTTTAGCCGGCTCCGGTTCTTTAAGAGAAGTCATGAAATGTTTTATTTAAGATGGATTTTCTCTCAAATTTGTTTTAATAAGTTCACCGATATTATTGTGATTAAGTTTGTACCAACATTACAGATTGAAGTTACGTTTTCAATGTGGAAAATATGTTCATTTGAATTGAAACATTTATATATGTTTATACCTCCCAGAAGATCAAAACATATAGAAAATGCAAACCTTAATTTGCATTACATTTAAAATATAATGTCCCTATAAACACATTCTGACTTTGACATGTGATGAAGAACCCAAAGGGAACGGGAAAGAGAAGTTTGATGACGAGAAATGTTTAGATTTCCTTCCAATGTGTGTTTTTTATAGTGCATTGAAATGTGAATTAAAAGGAGAGAAACTATATGAGAATAAACAATGCAGGTCAAAATTATAGTGGAAAATAATGAGAACAATAAAACGTTTTTTATACATTCTAAACGCGTGTTCGGCCTCTTGGAGCACAGAGAGGTTCATTCACGATGCTTCCTGTTGGCGTCTGTTAGGAATCACATCTCTACAGCTTCACCCGCCTCCTTCCACGAGAGGAGCGTCTACGGGGAGTCGGCTCCTCTCACCCTGGACTGCAGCCTCAGCCGGCGGAGCTCCAGCAGCTGGAGTCTGGACCTCTGGGGCGTCTGGCTGGACCGGCGCACCTGCTGGGACCGGCTGCATCACCGGCTGCATCACCGGCTGCATCTGCGGCTGCATCTGCGGCAGCATCTGCGGCTGCATCTGTGGCTGCATCATCTGTGGATACCCTTGGTACTGAACGTAGAGCGGTTGCATCGGCTGCTGCTGGTAGAGCGGCGGCGCTCCGGGGTGGACGGCGGGGTGAGTGGTCAGCACCGGAGCCGAGGGAGCTGGTGGGAAAATAAATAATGCATTGTTTATTTTTAGTTATTTTTTACCAGAAGAAGTCAATTGTCCCAGTTAATATGACAACAGTGTCAATAAATACCTGTCATGGTCGGAGGAGGGTACGGGTTGTCTGTGACGACGTGGTGAACTGGAAGATAGACGTGTCATTTGAAGCAGGTCCCCCCCCCCCCCCCCATGACAACGTTGGTACTCACCGTACCAGCCGGGTGGGGACGGGCAGTAGACCGGTGCAGGTCTGCAAGGGCCAACTGAAACAGAGGAAGTCTTTCCAGATTAACACACACACACACACACACGTTGCTTATATATATTGAATTCATAATGTAATGTATTTCACCTTCTTGTACAGATTCGGGGAGTTCTTCTTCTTCTTCTTGTTTTTTGGTCTCTGTCTCTGTAAAAGAAAGAAATAACTCAAAGTAAAAAACAACTAATATTTGTGTTATCTCCACCAGGAGATTCTGCATCCGGCCCGTGAGCGTCGTCCACGGCTGACCTCACGCCGGACCCCTCGGCCTGAACCCTCTGTGCTCATGTTGTGTATATGTATATATGTATATATGTATGTATGTATGTATATATGTATATATGTATGTATATATGTATATATGTCTATATGTGTATATGTATATATGTATATATGTATGTATGTATATATGTATATATGTATGTATGTGTATATGTATGTATGTATATATGTATATATGTATGTATGTATGTATATATGTATATATGTATGTATGTGTATATGTATATATGTATGTATGTGTATATGTATATATGTATATATGTCTATATGTATGTATGTGTATATGTAGATATGTATATATGTATATATGTATGGATGTATATATGTATATATGTATGTATGTATATATGTAGATATGTATATATGTATATATGTATGTATGTGTATATGTATATATGTATATATATGCAAATACTTCTTCCACTTACTTTTTTTGGGAGTCTTGGTCGGAGGCTTCTCCACTCTCCTGGCTTTTTTTATTGGAATCTCTTAAAAAGAGAAAACAACACATTCATTGAAATTGTGACTGAAAATGTGTTTCTGGAAAGGGACATTTATTTTACATATATTTATTATTTATTTTCGATCTATTTAACATTTATTGTACATTTATTTTAAATTGATTTCAAATTCATGAAAAAAATATTTAACATTCATTTTACAAATATTTTCCATTTATTTTACAAATATTTTCCATTTATTTTATATTTACTTTACATTTATTTTAAATTCATTTTAAATTTATTTCAGATTTACTTTACATTTATTTTAACATTTATTTAACATTTATTTACATTTATTCACATGATCTTTTTGCAGCTTTCTTTGCACGTTTTAACGCCAATTCAAAGGAATACTTCGACATGTTAGGGAACGCACTTCCCGTTATCCTATACCACCTCTCTCCTTTCTGTCAATAAATATGAAATAGATAAATTAGCTTTGCATGTAGCCTGTAAACACTGATATCTGATGTCATCACGCGGTTACCTCTGAACGGAGGAGGAAGTCTCCCGATCCTCCTGGTGGCCGGCGGCAGAATTGAAATCCTGGGCAGAGCTGACCGTGAAACACGATTAACGATCACATCCCATAATAATAAAGAATAAAGATCTCACGTGCACACGGCGAGGTGTCGGCTTACCTTTCCTTCTCGGCTCTTCGGTCGTCTTCTCAGCTTCAACAAATAATGATATTAATATTAAGAACGGACGCTTGGGACGTTAAAGTGAAATATTACAGTTCCATCTCGTGACATGCTCAGTGCGTGTTGCTCAAAAGCACTACAACTCTGACTCAATTCTCACCTTTCTTCCTCCTCAGGGCTGAAACTCTCTTCGGAGCTTCTGAACCGGGGCGGAAAAATATGATGAAACTTCAACCTTTTTACAGTTAAATTTTTTACAAGTTTTATGAAATGGTGCGTTTGAATATGTAAATTAGGCTGTTTCTTATTAAATAAACTGGATAAATTTCAGATGATAATTTTTTTTGTATAAATGAGTCTCTGGATGCTGTGTGAACTAACCCCTCTGCCTAAAGTTTCATAATATATAGTTATATTAATAAATAAATGAGTCTGGATGCTGTGTGAACTAACCCCTCTGCATTAAGCTTCATAATATATATATGTATTAATAAATGTGTATAAGTGAGTCTCTGAATGCTGTGTGAACTAACCCCTCTGCCTAAAGCTTCATAATATATAGTTATATTAATAAATAAATGAGTCTCTGGATGCTGTGTGAACTAACCCCTCTGCATTAAGCTTCATAATATATATATGTATTAATAAATGTGTATAAGTGAGTCTCTGAATGCTGTGTGAACTAACCCCTCTGCATTAAGCTTCATAATATATATATTTCTTAATAAATGTGTATAAATGAGTCTCTGAATGCTGTGTGAACTGCATTAAGCTTCATAATATATATATTTATTAATAAATGTGTATAAGTGAGTCTCTGAATGCTGTGTGAACTAACCCCTCTGCATTAAGCTTCATAATATATTTATGAATAAAGAGTAAAGTTTACTGACATTAAGAGGAGTTATTGTGTTATAGGGTGAAAACACAGATAACACATGAAACGTCACCACTTTTATGAACAGTCATGTTTAAATATGCAAATGAGGCGTGACGTGAAGGTGAATGCTGGTGAAATAAACACCTGGCTGTGTGTTTGTTGTTGTTTATCACACCTGTTGTCTCCCCCGCCGCGCTGCGGGGCTCTCGGCTCGTCTCGGAGGTCACACAGGGACACACTGGAAGCACAAGGCACCCGAGGGTGAAGTGACAGCGGAGCAGAATGTGACGTCATAGCTGAGCTCGTCTCGGCTCTCTGACCTGCAGGCTCCGCCTCCGGCTCCAGGGCGGGTTTGATCACGTCCACCGAGGCCTTCTCCTCCTCCTCGTCATCCTCCTCCTCTTCTTCACCTTCGGGCTCGTCGACAGTTTTCTTTAGTTCAGCTGTGGGCTGCTCCTCCTCCTCCTCCTCCTCCTCCTCCTCCTCCTCCTCTTCCTCCTCCTCTACCTTGGGAGCAGCAGGCCGACTGGTGACTGAGGGCGAATAATAAAAAATAATTATAATATGGAGTAATGGAGATAAGCGGGCCCATATTTGTATCTTTCTATTTTTACATCTTTTAATAAATGCACTAAAAAATATATTGGCTTTATTTATATTTAAATATATTTAAATATAAATATTATTATTATATATTTGTTATATATATATTTAAATATTATTATAATATATTTGTTCAATGTATATTTTTTGTATATAATTGTAATATATACTTATACATATATTTAAATATATATATTTATATATATATTTCAATATAAATATTATTATTATATTTTTTATTTATATTATAATATTATAATATTTATTTAGATATTCAAATATAAATATTATTTTTATGTTTTTTTATATATATTTGTATAAATATTATTATAATATATTTTGTATATTTAAATATAAAATTAAATTATATATTTATATATCTATTATTATAATACATATTTTTATATATTTTTTATATTATTTTACTTGAGCTAAAATGACGTCATGTCTCTAAAACATAAGGGTTTAAATGACTCGCCTGTTGTTTCTGCTTCAGCCTCCTCAGAAGCCTGTGTGTCGTCCTCATTGTCGTCCTCATCGTCATCTTCATCCTCATTGTCTTCCTCCTCCTCGCCTGCCTCAGTCTTTACCGCCCCCTCCTGGACAGTGAGCGCTGCTGCAGCGGCGGCTGTAACAATTCATTAATATCTCTTTTTAAATTTAGTTTAAAAGCCACATAAAAAAAAGTAATTTTTTTTTAACATGTATATCTAATAAAATATCAATTAAAAAAACATAATAAAAATAAATATTATTTCTTTGATATTAATATTGATAAATTATTGACTGTTGACATTATCTTTGTTTGATGTCAATAAAGTTAATTTGAATGGACACCTGGCAGCCAATCAGAAGCTAGGATTCTCAAATTGTGAAATTATAATTTAAAAAATAGTTCTGGACTATACCTGCAAGCGAGACATCATCATCTTCATCATCATCGTTTTCTTCATCTTCGCTACCGAGGGACTCTGATGTGACTTCATCTTCATCATCATCATCATCATCATCGCCGTCTTTTGGAGCATCAACGAATTTTTCTTTTTCTTCTTCTAAGTTAAACTCAAATGAGCCGACATCAATATCGTCATCATCGATATCTTCATCATCGACATCTTCATCATCTTTATCCTCGTCATCATCGGTTGTGTCGTAGGAGGTCTCGTCGCTGAAGACGGTCTCCTCGTCTTCATCGTCATCGCCCAAGACGCCGCTGTCTGTGCTCTCGAAGGTGGGCAGTTGCCCCTCCTCTTCCTCATCGTCACCATCATCATCGTCGTCATGGACGTGTTCTTCGATGACGTCATCGTGTTTGTCGACGTCTCCGTCGAGGTCGAGGTCTCCGAGGTCACCGTCTTCCTCATCGTCTTCATCGTCTGCAAAGTGCTCGGAGGAGGCGACGGAGATGTCCTCGTCTGATTGGTCCAGATCTTCATCATCATCATCATTATCATCGCCGTCTTGGGCGATTTTGATGTCCTCGTCCATGTGTTCATCATCATCATCATCAAAGTCGTCCTCCCCCTCCGCCACAGGTAAAGGGGGAAGGCCTTCCTCTTCGGGGAGTTTATGATCTTCGTCATCTTCGTCATCCTCATTGGCTGCATCGACAGGAGGAAGATGGAGCTCCTCATCCTCATCCTCTTCGTCGTCGTCGGCGACGCCGTCGCTGTCGGATGTTGCGACGCCCTCGGCTAATTTGTCGTCTTCATCGTCTTCGGCGTCTTCGGCGTCCCTCTCGCCCTCCTCTTCGTCGCTGGAGAGAAGTGCCGATGCACTGACGTCTGAGCTGTCAGTGAATGCATCGTCACCTGTATCTTCATCTTCGTCGTCTTCGTCTTCATCTCTCCCGTTGACGGGCGGGGCGTCGTCTTCGTCGCTGTCTTTGGCGTCAACGGGAGCGCCAGACTCTTCATCCTCGGAAGTGGAGATGGGTTTGGGAGAAACATCATCATCATCTTGATCATCATCATCTTCATCAGCAGCTTCTGTCTTCTCTTCTTCCTCATTATCGTCCTCTTCCTCTTTGTCGGCCTCTTTCACGTTTTCTTCATCATCTTCATCAATTTCAGCTGCAGCTGCTTCCGGTTCCTCCTCATCTTCCTCGTCTTCATCCTCATCCTGCTCCACCTCAACAGCCGCCTCCAACTCTTCCTCCAACTCTTCCTCCTCCTCCTCCTTCCCCTCATCCTCCTCCTCTTTCTCCTCCTCCTCCTCTTCCTCCTCCTTCTCCTCCTCTTCGGCAGCATCGGATTTAACTCCCTCTTCCTCTCTTGAACCTTCTACTTCTCCCTCTTCCTCCTCCTCCTCAAATTCATCTGCCTCTTCCTCCTCTTCATCCTCCTTGTCTGCAGCTTCTGCTCCCTCCTCTTCTTCTTTTTCTTCCTCCTCCTCTCCCTCAAATAGAGCTGCCTCTTCCTCATCCTCCTCCTCCTTTTCTGCAGCTTCTGCTCCCTCCTCTTCTTCCTCTTCCTCCTCTCCCTCCTCCTCTTCCTCCTCTCCCTCCTCCTCCTCTTCTTCTTCTTCTTCCTCATCCTCAAATTCCTCTACCTCATTCTCTTCCTCCTCTCCTTCAGCTTGCTCCTCCTCATAATATTGTTTATACTCCTCATCATACTCCTCTTCCTCATCATCATCATATTCATCCTCCTCCTCTCCCTCCTCCTCCTCCTCCTCCTCCTCCACAGCAGCCTCCATTGTGTCTCCTTCTCCTCCCTCCTCGTCTTCCTCCTCTTCTTCTTCTTCCTCCTCCACAACTTCAATCACTGGTGGTGTGGCCTTTACTTGCATCCCTATAACTGCAGAAGCATGCATGTTATTATTATAACAATTATTATAATAATTATTGTTATTATAAAAAATATATTTTTATTAGAAAAATATCATTAATATAAAATATTATTATTAATAATAATAATATAACAATTATTTTATTATTATAACAATTATTATTATAAACATTATTATTATTATTATTATTAATAAAAATAACCATTATATTATTCTTATTATAAAAATTATAGTTGTCATAATAATCCCTTCCTCTAGTAAAGGCGCCGCTCGAGGCTCACGGGGCGTCCTACCTTTACTTCGAGACGGGAGAAATTCTCCTGGAACAAAAAAAGAAAAAAGGAATTTAGAAAATAACCCAAAATACAGATTTAACCGGATGCTAGCATGTTAGCATGTGGATGCTAATTCACTTAAAGTAGCATTTTAGTTTATTAGCTCATTGGAAACAATAATTGAGGAACACGCTTCTTATGAGACGCTCATCAGGCTGGCAGCCAATGAGCACGCAGCTTTAGATGATCCTGAACAGGAAATGCAAAACGTCGGGAAAAAAAGGTCCAATCAGCACCCACCTTTCTTCCTCACCGCGTAGAGATTCCCTAGAAGAGAGGAGAGAGGAGTTCAAAGACTGAATAAAAATAGGAATACGCGTGCGCCGCGCCGCTTCTCCGCCACGTGCACCTGAAGGCCTCACCTTCGTCTTCATCGGGGGCGACCAGGTCGGAGAAGAACTTCAACATGGCGGCGATGGCGTTGGTGGATTCCTCAACGGCGTCGTTCACCGCCCCGACGGGGTCCGAGCCCACCCTGCTGAGGCCTCCTGGGGGGGGGGGGGGCAGTTAGTGAGAGGGTCTGAACTGTCACTCAAACGGCAGAACACATGAGCTCAGGAGCCAAAGGGTTAAACTGGGGGCGGGGCCACAGCGGTTTTATGAATGGGTCAGTGTGGATGAGAGGGGGCGTCGCCCAGCTCCCAGTTTAACCAGTCACAGTGATCCTCTTCCATCAGGGCCCTCCCCTCGGGGCTATTACTCTCATCACGTTGAAGTTTATTATTTTAATTTGCTTTATATTAAACAACCTGTGAGTCTCCCAGTGTGATGAAGGAGGACCAGTGTTCCCAGTGTTCCCAGTGCTTTTGAAACGTGGTTCATTTTCCATCAGGAAGAGAGGAAAGAATGAATACGGTTCTCCTTGTTTAGACGTGAAACCGAAACCACATGGAAATGAACCACGTTGAAAGAGAAGCAAACATTTCAGATGAGATTGAATTGTTATATTTATCAAAATCATTTATAAATCAATCTCACCTGCAGCAAAAATAATAAATAAAATATTAACAAAAATAATTTCTGAACTTTTTTTTTTACACCCAATATAGTTGTGTACATAAAATTAATAAATAAACATGCTACATAAATATAAAATTTGGGATGAGATTGATTTATTTCTATTTTTTGCCAGCACCGCGTTGCTAAATCAATCTCACCTGATGCAAAAACATAATACATTCATTAAATTAAATAAATATTTATTTTTTTACAGCCGATATAGTCGACATAAAATTTTTAAAATAAACATGCAAAGAAATTAAAATATAGAGAAATATTTCTTCCACACAAGTGAGACGGTCAGTATTAAACCTTCTGACACCGTGAGGTCAATGACAGAGCTCCTGGTCTGAGGAGGAGGAGGAGGAGGAGGAGGAGGAGGAGGAGGAGGAGAAGAAGAAGAAGAAGAAGAAGAAGAAGAAGAAGAAGAAAGAGCAGGAGAAAAAGGAGGAGGAGGAGAAGAAGAAGAAAGAGTAGGAGAAAAAGGAGGAGGAGGAGAAGAAGAAGAAAGAGTAGGAGAAAAAGGAGGAGGAGGAGAAGAAGAAGAATTAGGAGGAGGAGGAGGAGGAGGAGGAGGTTAGTAGCAGATGAGGTCTCTTGCCTCTCCGGCCTGAATCCTTAAAAACCTTCCTGACGACAGGAGGCGAGGGACCTGATTGGAGAAGAAACACAGCGGCCATGAGTGTGATTAGTTCATGAAGGAAAAAGAGGAGGAGTCAGACGTTAGAGAAAATGTAGTAACAGGAGACATTAATGAGGAGAAATTAATGAGGAGAAATTAATGAGGGGAAATTAATGAGGTTTCTATATATATATATATATATATATATATATATTTCTATATTATATATATAAATACATATAGTAATGTGTAACTCCGCCTCACCTGACACGGTCTTGTAGTCCACCAGGTCGAACATGATGACGAAGACACAGGACCAGGTGAGCACCAGAGCCAGGACCAGGATCCAGGCCAGCGGCGAGCTGAAAGTCGTGTGGAGGTCGTCCGACAGCGACTTCTTGGGCCCGCGGGCGCCGTCCAGGCTCCGGCCGTCGATCACCATGGTGGTGGTGGACGACCGCGCTGAGGGCCGGAGACACGGTTCATAAAACATGAAGGGTTTTATTTATTATTCATAACGGTTTATACATGCTCAACACATTCATATTAATATTAATGCATTTTTACTAATATTATCAAATATATCTATATATATATATTATCAAATATATATTATTATATATATACAGGACTGTCTCAGAAAATTAGAATATTGTGATGAAGTTCTTTATTTTCTGTAATGCAATTTAAAAAACAAAAATGTCATGCATTCTGGATTCATTACAAATCAACTGAAATATTGCAAGCCTTTTATTCTTTTAATATTGCTGATTATGGCTTACAGCTTAAGAAAACTCAAATATCCTATCTCTAAATATTAGAATATCATGAAAAAGTATACTAGTAGGGTATTAAGCAAATCACTTGAATTGTCTAATTAACTCGAAACACCTGCAAGGGTTTCCTGAGCCTTGACAAACACTCAGCTGTTATAAAAAAATTTTTTACTTGGTCTGAGGAAATATTAAAATTTTATGATATAGGATTTTAGAGTTTTCTTAAGCTGTAAGCCATAATCAGCAATATTAAAAGAATAAAAGGCTTGCAATATTTCAGTTGATTTGTAATGAATCCAGAATGCATGACATTTTTGTTTTTTTAATTGCATTACAGAAAATAAAGAACTTTATCACAATATTCTAATTTTCTGAGACAGTCCTGTATATATTTGATAACATATATATATATATGATTTAAAAATATAAATATATATTATCAAGTATATATACAGGACTGTCTCAGAAAATTAGAATATTGTGATAAAGTTCTTTATTTTCTGTAATGCAATTAAAAAAACAAAAATGTCATGCATTCTGGATTCATTACAAATCAACTGAAATATTGCAAGCCTTTTATTCTTTTAATATTGCTGATTATAGCTTACAGCTTAAGAAAACTCTAAAATCCTATCTCATAAAATTTTAATATTTCCTCAGACCAAGTAAAAAAAAAGATTTATAACAGCTGAGTGTTTGTCAAGGCTCAGGAAACCCTTGCAGGTGTTTCGAGTTAATTAGACAATTCAAGTGATTTGTTTAATACCCTACTAGTATACTTTTTCATGATATTCTAATATTTAGAGATAGGATATTTGAGTTTTCTTAAGCTGTAAGCCATAATCAGCAATAAATCAGAATAAAAGGCTTGCAATATTTCAGTTGATTTGTAATGAATCCAGAATGCATGACATTTTTGTTTTTTTAATTGCATTACAGAAAATAAAGAACTTCATCACAATATTCTAATTTTCTGAGACAGTCCTGTATATATAAAATCAAAAAAACATATATATATATATTAACAAATATATATACTAACAAATATATATATATATATTATCAAATATATATATATATATACATATATCAAAAATATATATTTATATATTTGATAATATATATATTCTTGTTCTTATATACAGTATATCTATTATATGTATTAGAAAGCATAGCCCCATAATTTTTTTTATTCCGCCGTATTTTGATATTAATTTTCTAAATTTAGCTCTGTGCAAATATTCTGACATTATTATTCTATTAATAAATATTATTATTACATTTATTATTGGTGTAATGATGCTTATTTATAAAGTTTAATCATAAATCAAACAAATCATAAAGCCGTCATGAACCTCTTGTTATCAAGGAATTTCTGATAATTGAATGCTCAAAATGTCTAAATATAAAACATTTATAAAAGTAAAAATATAAGTGAGTCAAGCTATTGTTAATTTATTTAATATTATACATATTTTATTACGAATGATCAACTTAAATCAACATAAAGTAAATAATGATGACTGCAGTCAATTCAGTGCTCTGCATAGTAACATCCAGCTGTTTGTCTAATTTAATTGGTTTATTAGGAAAGGGGGCGTGTCAATCCTTAGAAGCGTGCAGGAAGTGGGCGGAGCCTCTGAGGTCAAAAGGTCAAATGTTACATTCCTGACTCTCCCGGTCTTCTTGTTGTTATTACACGCATTTTAAATGAGATTCAAGGTTCAAGATGATAACGTAAGAGACCACTGGACCAGTACCAGGACCAGGACCAGAACTAGGACCAGAACTAGGACCAGGACCAGGACCAGAACTAGGACCAGAACTAGGACCAGGACCAGGACCAGAACTAGGACCAGGACTAGGACCAGAACTAGGACCAGGACTAGGACCAGAACTAGGACCAGGACCAGGACCAGGACCACATCGTAATGGGATTAATGTTCCCAGTTAAAACCAGTGTGTCAGTTAGAGGAGATCAGGCCACCTGTTCACTCCCTTCAGCTCCCGGTTTCTCTATTACTGCTGACTCTACACACACACACACACACACTCACACACACACATACACACACACACCAGTCTCAGAGTCCCACATGTGCCTTGTGGACTCCAACAGCTGTTTTGGGAATAGCAGAATCTTTCACCATGAACAATAAAGTGATGGTTGGTATATTTGAACCAGTTGGTACAGAAGCAAGAAAAGAAGAAG
This sequence comes from Pseudoliparis swirei, assembly GCF_029220125.1. Taxonomy (NCBI): domain Eukaryota; kingdom Metazoa; phylum Chordata; class Actinopteri; order Perciformes; family Liparidae; genus Pseudoliparis; species Pseudoliparis swirei. Next base: position 2,822,292 of record NC_079399.1, read on the forward strand.
TTACTTTTTATATGTAAATAAACAGAATATGATGGGTGTGGCCTAAAGATGTCTTTATTCATCTAATGTTGACCTTAAATGAACGTTATGCTTTGACTTGTTTCATAATGTTCCTCCATCGCTGCTCCAGGAGATCAACCAGCAGACCAGCTCATGACACAAGCTCTTCATCTGTCTTCTATAGGCTACTGACCCCTTGACCCCTTGACCACTTGATCTCTTGACCTCTTGACCCCTTGACTCCTTGACCCAGAGGTTTCCTGTCCCCTTTGACATCAGGTGCCAAAAGAAATCCACTTAAACAATAAAGAATAAGAACCTTGTCCAGATTGTCCTAGAATCGACTCATCGGACGTTATCACTGATTAATGTGTCCACGCATCACAGAGCGGGAGGAAGTGGACAACAGGAAGTGGACAACCGGAAGTGAACAACATGACGTGATAATAGGAAGTGGACACCAGGAAGTGGACCACATTAAGTGGACAACAGGAAGTAGATAACAGGAAGTGGATAACAAGGAAATTGATAACAGAATGTGAACACTATGAATGAACAACAGGAAATGGACAGAATGAATGGGATAACAGGAAGTGAACACTATGAAGTTGATAACAGGAAGTGGACAACAGGAAGTGGACAACAGGAAGTGGACAACATGAAGTGGATAACAGGACATGGACAACAGGAAGTGGATAACAGGAAGTTAACAACATGAAGTGGACAACAGGAAGTGGATACAAGTTATAAGTTATAAATCAGCTATAAACCAGTTCATAAACCAGTTAATAAACCAGTTATAAGATAGTTATAAAGACAGTTATTAAGACAGTTATAGCCCAGTTATAAACTAGTTAATAATCCAGTTATAACCCAGTTACAAGCCAGTTATAAGATAATTATAAAGCCAATTATAACCCAATTATAACCCAGTTATAACCCAATTATAACCCAGTTATCAACTAGTTAATAAACCAGTTATAACCCAGTTATAACCCAGTTATAAAGCCAGGTATAACCCAGTTATAACCCAGCTATAAACAAGTTATAAACTAGTTATAACCCAGTTATAACTCAGTTGCATACGGTGTTCCTGCCGCCTGACGTCACGGCTCTTAAAGCTGCATCACAAATAGACGACAGATACACGATAGGACATATTTATAGATCCTTCAAATCATGACATTCCCCAACACTCCAGACGGCACAACAAAACCCAGAGAGCTTTATTTATATACAAACATAAATATATAAACACCTCATGTGATCATACTTTACCTTCTACTGCTTCAGTCATAGCGTCACAGTGAATCCTCCGTGTGCATCAAGTCTCCATTAAGGCAAATATTAAAGATCCTCAAACTCCTCGGTGCGGTTATAATCCCAGGGTTTAAATTCCACTCCGGAAAACGGTGAATGAATGAACGAGTGAACAAGTGAACGAGTGAACGAGGGGTGAAGAGGAACAAAAAGAAGAAGAAAAAACCCCAAATAACCCGTGGTGACGCTCTGTTCTCATTCCTCTGCTCTGGTCTTCACGGGTCCCAGAGAGAAGAGGTCCAGTGGAGGAGGCCGCAGACCGAGTCATTCAGGTGGTCCTCTGCCCTTTGCCTGGTTGGTGCTGTGGTGGTAGAAAGAGGACCCCCCCCCCCCCCCCCTATACTGGCTCTGACAGAATTAGATCGCCCATAGGGACGATGAAGAGAGTATCGGGGAGCTTGACCCCTGCAGTCGTGTTGCTGCGGGTCACGTGACCTCGGCGCTCACCGATCGATCGTATTGATCTTTGGTTTGTATTGATACGTCTGGAGGGGAGTGAGAGAGTGAGGAGGTGAAGAGACGCTGAGCTGCAGCGAGTTATTCTTAGAGCAGCCCGCTGGTATTCTGCCTCGCCTTTTTAGGCCAGAGGCGTGACCTTAACACACACACACACACACATGCACACACACTCACACCACACTCACATGCACACACACAACTCACTTACACAACACACTAACACAATCGCAGACACACACAAACACTCACACAATCGTGCACACAACACATACAGTTAACTAAACCCCCTCCTCCAGACTGCACTGCTTAGTGCAGAGCTGTCATCAAGTGACAGAGAGACTTTACACACACACACCTTTACACACACACATGTACACACCTCTACACACATGTTCATGTTTATCCAAATGAAAGAATCACTTTATTTATTCCTCATGAAGGAACAACATGTCATCTTTATATGTTTATTAATAACACAAATAAATCGATATGTTACAGGAAGGTTTTGATCTTAAATGTTAAATCATTTGACTACACATTTAAACATGAAGAAGCAACACAACGTGTTGGACCAGAGGATCAATCAGAGCCACTACAACATGTTAAACGTACATATTGATGATGACGTCATCGCTTTAGGATCATCTGGAGACTAACGGCTGTCTGTCTGTTATATTTTAAATCTTAATTTCCCTTCATGTTGACTCTTGACTTGCATCTGTTCCTCATCCAGACACGTGTTCAATGTGTGTGTCTGCAGGTCTGTTCTCCTTCCATCTTGTTCAACATGTATTGATATATATATAGTTATTGATATAGCAGATAAAATATTAGTGCAATCAAATCTAAATCATCTTTATCAGACTTCACAACAGAAATGACATTAGATGCATATTTCTGTTATTAATGTCATATTAATAACCTCCGGTCCTGTGGTCGGCGTCAGCCCTCTCAGATCTTCTTCCGGTTCTCTTCAACAAGGAGGGGCTGTCACAAAGATATCCACTAGCTCCGCCCCCTCCACTAGCTCCGCCTCCTCTCAAAGATCAACGTCAGATCCAACACCAGCAGCACTGCCACCACGACTTCTCCTGAAATTAAGAAAAACAGACGAGTCATCGGGGCTCATTCACATCTTAACATCTGACATCAGTAGACGAGAGAAACTACAAATGAAGAGACCTGTCAATCACCCTGTAGCCCCGCCCCTTAAAGTGCCCCCTGCTTTATAGTGTGTTGACTCTAGATGACCATAAAGTATAAATGATGACATCATGCTGTATAGAAGAAGACTTGAAACTAGAGACTGAGACATAAACTCATGTTTACAATGTTTACTGAGGGAATACATCAAGAGAAGTAGAGTCACTATATAGACTTCTATACAACCAGAGGAGTCGCCCCCCTGGTGGTCAGGAGAGAGAATGCAGCTTTAACACATGAAGCATAGACTTATATACAACCAGAGGAGTCGCCCCCTGGTGGTCAGGAGAGAGAATGCAGCTTTAACACATAAAGCATTAAAAAGTCGTTACCGCTGGACGTTTTGGGCTTTCTCTCCGGCGGGGAACCTGAAAGAAAGAAACAAAGGAACCTGAGTACCTGCATCTCACCAGAGGTGGACCACAGGGAGGACTCCCTCGCCGCCCTCACAGAACCAGCTCACTCTGCACTGAATGTGTGGAGGTCGTACGAGGTCAGTGAGAAGAGTCGTTACCGCTGAACGGGAAGATCCAAGAACCTTCTGGACCTCGGCCCACGCCTCACGGTTGAGGTCACAGCCCAGGAGGCTGCCCTCGTGGAACAGGCAGTCCACGGTGAGCCGGACGTTCAGGTCGTTCACCTGTCTCCTGCTCGGAGCTACGATGCGTTCAGGGTCGTAGGTGTGATGCATCACCACCAGGATTATTGGTTTATCACCTGTAAGCACGGAGAGCAACAACCACACGAGTCAGAAACAATGTGACGGTCCAGCTGGTCTCTGACGTCTGTTTGGGAGGAACTCTTCGACTCGTTGGTCACACTTCACTGAGTCCAGTTGACTCGTCTCCTCCTACCTGGAATCCCCTTCAAGGCCGCGTTGATGTCCGTTCCAACTCGTGAGACGACGGGACAGAAAACCACCAGGAAGTCACTTTCTTCAAAAGAAGACACCTGGTTTCTGCCGATGCCTCGAAGTTTTTTAACCATCTCTTGATGAGCATCGTTGGTTTTTCCCGCCACGTGGACGAAGAATTTCTTCCCCGACACTAAAGACGGAGAAAAGTGTTTGATGCATGATTGAGATTGACATAGTTTATTTGAGAATGTAGTCAAAAAAGAAACTTAAAAGGCAAATCACATGACAAATACCAGCCATTAATAACACATGCATTACGAAAGGAACAATGAGTAAAATTACATGAAAATACACGTGTGCCACTAAATAAGTGTTGTTTGAAAATGTTTAAAATGGTCACTTGTGTTGCTGCGTGAGGCACTTTATTATTCATTATTTTAAATGGTTTTTTTTGTTTGTTATTCTCTATTTAAATCATCAATAAATTATTATAATTTACCAAGCGTTTCGACCTCTCCGTCATTATCAGACACATGAGGTCCAGTTGGCAAGAGCAGCTTTAAATGAAACCGAATGTAATAAACTGAATTTAGTTAACTATCTATCACATGTAATAATGCGAAACAGCTCAGATCCTTTTCTTAAAGGCGCAGTGCGCATGATTTGGTGGCATCTAGATGCTACTGTTCCTTTAAGTAAAAGTACCAACACCACACTGTAAAAATAATCAAAGAAGTAAAAGTCCTTCATTAAAAATCTTACTTAAATAAAGATATGTAAGTATTAACAGAGAAATGTAGTGTATGCTATTATATCGAGTTACTTTAACAGCTCTGTAGGAAGCAGTGTTTTGGGTATATGTGTCTGGAGCTTTTATTTTGAAGGAAAAAGAAAAAAGTGGTGGCAGACCACGGAGCTTTGTGTTGATATTTTATTACTATTATAAAGTATATAACAACCCTCGGCTACAGTAGTTAGTTACATCACCTTGAGTTTGTACTTGAGTAAATGTACTTATTTAAATTCTACCACTGAATAAATTCATTTTATTTAAATAATAATACATGAAAAGAAAAGCCAACAGGTTCTCTCACCAGTCATGACGTCCTGCTCAACGTCTCTGAGGAGGAAACAGAGAAACGGAGGAACCGGAAGTCAACAAAGTTTATTCAAGAAGACGCAATAAGGTCAAGAAGCTCAACATTACATTACATTACATTACATTTAGCAGACGCTTTTAGCCAAAGCGACTTCAATAAGGCTGAGCCGCGCCGCTCTTTGATCTCTGCTCTAAGAGGGCTGGAACGAGCCCACGAGACACCAGAGAAAGTTACCTCCGAGGCCTGAAAGAGCACGAGACCGGAAACACGGAGTCGAACCCTCCACCAGGTACTCACCCCATGGACCTGTAGCCGGTTGCCGGTTGTTCCTCCATTCCCGTCTCACACCGACAGAGAAACAAAACCACGGCCGCTTCGTGGTCGGTGGGAAACTTTCACTTTCACTTTAGCCGCTGACGCAGGAGGGAGTGCAGCTCAACGCGAAACAGGGAGGACACGTGAACGCATCAGGAGGAGGGAGTCACATGGACTCTGTTGCTGTGACATTTAAACCTTTATTAACTCTCTCAAACTAGGCGAACAAAGCCCAGAGAGCAACTTCTACTCACTTTATGCAACTTGATGCACTAAAGTTACTTTTTTGCACACTTCAATAAAAACATGTGAGAGCCAAAGTTACATTTAGATTCATATTGAAATTCAAAGACACATATTTGGGGTACTTGCCACACTTAAAAAACTCACCAAATTGTGCACACTTGCCAGGCTTGGTGAAAATAGACATCTGATATTTTTTGGACTTGGCCGTTAAAAATCGCCTCCATAGCGCCCCCTACGGGTGGGACATGTTCCCCCAATAAACACGCTCTTGTAACTCCACTGGACTTCCTCCAATCTGCCCCAAACCTCTCATGTTTTTTTAAAAGCCCCGGCCTGAGGACATCGACGTGATTATTTCCGCTCGCGGTCGAAGCGCCCCCTACTGGCCGAAGAAAACCAGCGTATTCACGCATCGTGTACACAGCGCTGTCTACACTCCACGGGGAGAAACACGATGTCGAGAGATAAGACAAAAGCAGAGCCACGACAAAACGAGAGAAACTTTATTTAATGGATTCATTTTTATTTATTCAAGTACAGCATGAAGAAATCCTTTCAAAGTACATTTGAGCGTGACGTTCCTGTTTCAGGATCAACAGTTTTAAGTTAGAGGTGAATTTCAACGATATTTTACTTGCATATTTGTTCTCATCCTGTGACTTGCTGTGTGCATCTGTTAGACTTCCATAACCCCCCCCCCTGTATTGATACATCAGATGAAATATTCATGATCAAAAGCTCTAAAATAGTCTAAATCAGCCTTCACAACGATGCAAAACTAATAACAGTAATCGTATATTTCTGTTATTAATGTGAAACTATATATATATATATATATTATTTAAACCTGCATGTTGGCGGCAGCCCTCTCAGATCTTCTTCTAGTTCCCTTCAACAAGGGAGGCCATCACAAAGGTCACCACTAGCTCCGCCCCCGCCACTAGCTCCTCCCCCTTTATCCTGCTCCTTCCCGCTCCTGCCCCCACCATCTCCACACCTTGCGCCGGCACCAACAGGTGCACCCCATCCATCCAGCCGCCCACTCAACCAGCTCCGCCCGCTCCACCCACTCAACCAGCTCAACCAGCTCCACCCACTCAACCAGCTCAACCAGCTCAACCAGCTCCACAAGCTCGACGGGGGGCAGTACGGCTGCATCTCAAAACCAATCGTGACGACCTCGGATCCTCCTAAAATAAAGAAAAACAACGAGTCCATCGGGTGTCGTTCACACCTTAATACCTGGATGGCAGCTTCTCCAGATGAAGCACATTTAAATCAAACTCCGGCTCAACTCGGTCGTCTTAGCAACCGCTTCAGGGGGGAAACGGATCCGAGGTTGACACTTACCGTCGCTGGAAACCGCTTTGCTTTCTCTCCGGCGAGAAACCTGAAAGAAAGAAACAAAGGAACCTGAGTACCTGCATCTCACCAGAGGTGGACCACAGGGAGGACTCCCTCGCCGCCCTCACAGAACCAGCTCACTCTGCACTGAATGTGTGGAGGTCGTACGAGGTCAGTGAGAAGAGTCGTTACGGCTGAACGGGAAGATCCAAGAACCTTCTGGACCTCGGCCCACGCCTCACGGTTGAGGTCACAGCCCAGGAGGCTGCCCTCGTGGAACAGGCAGTCCACGGTGAGCCGGACGTTCAGGTCGTTCACCTGTCTCCTGCTCGGAGCTACGATGCGTTCAGGGTCGTAGGTGTGATGCATCACCACCAGGATTATTGGTTTATCACCTGTAAGCACGGAGAGCAACAACCACACGAGTCAGAAACAGCGTGACGGGTCCAGCTGGTCTCTGACGTCTGTTTGGGAAGAACTCTTCGACTCGTTGGTCACACTTCACTGAGTCCAGTTGACTCGTCTCCTCCTACCTGGAATCCCCTTCAAGGCCGCGTTGATGTCCGTTCCAACTCGTGAGACGACGGGACAGAAAACCACCAGGAAGTCACTTTCTTCAAAAGAAGACACCTGGTCTTTGCCGATGCCTCTAAGATTTTTAACCATCTCTTGATGAGCATCGTTGGTTTTTCCCGCCACGTGGACGAAGAATTTCTTCCCCGACACTAAAGACGGAGAAAAGTGTTTGAATCAAAATGAAGCTTTCAAAAAGTATAATTTTTCAGGGTCTGTGGTTTGAAGTGTTGCTGCGTGCGGCACTTCATTAATATTATTACCTTCGCATTCTGAGAATGCGGAAGGTTATGTTTTGATCGCTGTGTATTTATTTGTTTGCGTGTTATTCGCATAAATCAAAAAGTATTAAACCGAATCGCATGAAATTTGGTGGGATGATTGGTTATTATCCGGGGACCATTTGATTCGATTTTGGGATCGATCGGGTCAAAGGTCAAGGGCATGAAAAGGTACCAAAAAAGTGGCTGCAGCGAAGGTATGCGCTCTACCGAGTGCCCGTTCTAGTTTTTATTTTTATAATAATACCACACTGAAAATACTCAAACGTCTTGCATTTAAAACCTTACTTAAATAAAATTATGTAAGTATTATCAGAACTGTGTGTGTTAAAAGTGAAAGTAATTGAGCAGCAAATGTCTGTCAATGTTTACTATCAATATAACTTCTGCATTCACACTCAGTCCTTCAAACGCATCATCACCTTGAGTTAGTACTTTAGTAACTGTACTTATTTAAATTCCACCAATGAATAAATTCATATTATTTAAATAAATAAAAGCCAACAGGTTCTCTCACCAGTCATGTCGTCCTGCCCAACGTTTCTGAGGAGGAAACAGAGGAACCGGAAGTCAACAAAGACAAAATAAAGTCAAGAAGCTAAACGAGGCTGAGCCGCGCCGCTCTTTGATCTCTGCTCTGCGCGAGCTGGAACGAGCCCACGAGACACCAGAGAAAGTTACCTCCGAGGCCTGAAAGAGCACGAGACCGGAAACACGGAGTCGAACCCTCCACCAGGTACTCACCTCATGGACCTGTAGCCGGTTGCCGGTTGTTCCTCCATTCCCGTCTCACACCGACAGAGAAACAAAACTACGGCCGCTTCGTGGTCGGTGGGAAACTTTCACTTTCACTTTAGCCGCTGACGCAGGAGGGAGTGCAGCTCAACGCGAAACAGGAGGACACGTGAACGCATCAGGAGGAGGGAGTCACATGAACTCTGTTGCTGTTATATTTAACTCAAATACTTTGGGGAAAAGCCCAGAGACCAACTTCTACTCACCTAACACAACTTCAGCTGGACAATAAAGTTTATCTTTTTCCCACACTAAAATCAAAAGATTTGTGAGCCAGACTTAGAATGAGATCAGTTATTAGAAGAGTTATTTATTTATGGGAATCCATATTAGAGATGATCCACGACAAAATAATAGAATCACTTTGATGGATTCTTTTGTATTTATTCTTCGTGAAGGAACAGCGTATAGTCTTGATGTCTTTAATAGCACAAAGCAGAAGAAATCGCTCTTGAATGTAGAACACACAACTTTACTACACACACATTTAAACATGCAACACAACTATAACCCTGTTTCACGTCCTCATGAACCCGTCCAGTTGTTCGGGCAGCGATGCGTAACGGCAGTTTTTCACACACGTGCGTCAAAACACATCAAAGCGTGCGGCCCGATCGGGAGTCTCTATGACTTATCTAAAAGATTCGCCTGTCCCGTGTGAAGCTGTGTTTCCATGTGTGTATAAGAGGAACTGAAACTGGGCACTTGGCAGATGATGGACATGAATTAAGATTAACAATATTTAATGGCAAGAAGTGTAAACAAACAATCTAGGCTCAGGTTTGTGGTTTCCGTGGTGATCCGGGCTCAACAGGAAGCAGCCTGAAGGACCCGGATCAAGACAAAGAGAACGATGTTTCCCCAGTACAGAGATTAGTCGCAAAATCAGCCAATCAGCTCCTCTCAAAGGTAGTTCAGCCTCTAACACCTTCCTGTTGGATAAAAGTCCGCTCTCAAAATGTAGAGGTCAAAGGTCACGACCCCCGGGTCAAAACGTCACTTCTGGTCAAGTCACTAAACAAGTATTTTCACAATAAAAGTCCCGTCTGTTATTGTCTGCAAATAAAGTCACTTCAACCGGCTTCCACAATCTGAAATACTAACTAACATTCACTCTCACGAACAGACATTACTTCTTTTCATTCCCATTTGCACAGAGTAATCAGTCCCCCTATGCTTCATAACACATTCATAATAATAATATTCTCCCTAATATTTCCTATTATAATATCTTTCTATATGTATTAATTTAAAGCCCAAGACTACAGAATAAAAATAAACTATTACAACCTAACACATGTGAGTGGGTGAAGAAGGGTAGATGACACTTTAAGATGGATGCTTCCTGCTTTCTTACAGGAGACATTTTATAATATATCATCAGGGATTGATTTTTTTTTAAACCCCAAAATGAAAACGTCACGCCATGTGTGTGTATCTGCAGATCTGTTATATATATGTATAACATCCCCATTTAATCTATCTCCCAATGGCTTTAAATACTTGGGAATCCCCGTCTGCTACAATTTGGAAGACCTGGTGAAGATGAACCTGTCTCCTATCCTTAAACAGATTAAACTGGACTTACTTAGATGGCTGCCGCTCCCAATATCTTGGCTGGGACGCATAGCTGTTATTAAAATGAATATACTCCCTAGAATTCTGTACCCCTTGCAAATGATACCTAATGACATTCCAAATAACTTCTTTATAGATTTGCATAAAACCGTATCTAAATTTATTTGGAAAAATAAACACCCTAAAATAAGATTAGAGAAACTCCAACTGCCCGTGGTAGATGGGGGTCTAGCAGTACCAAATTGTCAGTATTATTTCTGGTCCATACAACTGAAAAACTTATCTGAATGGGTGGCACAAGACCCCAAATCAATATGGTTGGACTTTGAAATACAAGGATGTAAGTCATTATCAAGTGCACCTTTCTTAAATACTGTGAAACAAACAATAGGCACTAGTGACAACTTCATTGTAAGTAACATTCTAAGCACATGGAATAGGGTAAAAAATAGGTTTTCTATCGATAGAAAATACTCTTTTTATGCACCGATTGTTAATAACCCCAATTTTATCCCTTCCTGTATTGACCATGGTTTTAAAGAATGGAACACACATGGAATCCAGGTGATAAATGACCTCTATAAAAGTGGTACCATAAAGTCTTTTAAGCAACTTCAGGATGAGTATGGGCTACCCAAAACACAGTTTTTCCGTTTCTTACAAATTCGTAGTTTCTTAAACTCTGTACCCCAATACAAAGAAGGTCGCGGACCAGAGCTGATCGAATCAGTGATTCACCAAGTCTGCCAGCTGAAGAGGGAAAAAACAAGCTATATTTATTATAAACTGCTCTCCTTAAGTAAAGTAAGTACTCACAGCAGCAGACAATCATGGGAACAGGATCTTAAAACTACAATTACCGATCACCAATGGAAAACAATCATGTTAAATAGTAAACAAATATGTAGTAGTTACAAATCACAAGAAATTCAATTTAAAATTATACATAAATTACAAACTACCCCATATACTATGAGCAAATATGATAAAGACTGTTCAGGCGTATGTTTAAGGTGTAAGCAACATGTGGGAACTTATGTGCATTTAATTTGGCTCTGCCCGGAAATTAATAACTTTTGGATTGAAATTGGGAATCAAATATCCTCCATAATAAAATGTCCTATTGAGCTCAACCCTCTCATCTGTATCCTAGGCCTACACTCTGTCTCCCCTGTATTAAACAGACATAGGAGAATCCTCAGTCTTCTGTGGTACTGCGCTTGGCTGTCTGTCCTCCAGCAGTGGATGGACAGCACCACCCCGTCTGTCTGTAGTTGGCTTCACAATGTCCTCCAGCTGCTGCCACTGGAAAGACTCACGCACGTCCTCCAAGGAGACATGAACGGGTTCTTTTCCGTCTGGAATCCTTTTATGGATTTTATTGGCGAGGACTATGCCGAAACTATAAGAAGAGGTTTTGCAATCTTGGGACCCAAGTGACTCTGTGAATGATGGTTATAGTTGGTTCAATATGGAAGATGATGATTTATGTTTTTGTTGTTGTTGTTGTTTTTTATTTTTCTTCCTTGTCTGATTGTCCGTATAGTTGGTTGTTTTGCAATTTTTTATTAATTCGGTTTTGATTGTCTGGTGCAACTTGTAAAAACTTAAAATAAAATGATTGAAAGAAAGATCTGTTATACTTCCATCACTTTCCCTTGTATCAGATAAAATATGAGCGCAATCAGAAGTTTCAGCCCAAATCATCTTTATCAGACTTCACAACAGAAATAACATCAGACGCATCTTTCTGTTTACGCGACACAACTTCCTGTCCTGTGGTTGGCGGGCAGCCCTCTCAGGTCTTCTTCTGGTTCTCTTCCACAAGGAGGGGCTGTAAACAAAGATCCCCCCTAGCTCCGCCCACTCCACTAGCTCCACTCTCCCCCAACCTGGTCCTGCCCCCACCAGCTACACCTCATCCATCTCGCCAATGCCACCACCAGCTACACCACCAGCTACACCACCAGCTACACCACCATCTCCACCCCCTGCAACAGCACCAACCGTTGTACCCCCTGCACCAGCACCAACAGCTACACCCAATTCATCCAGCCCCTGCGCCCACCAGCTCCACCAGCTCCACCCGTTCCACCGGCACCACCACAGCATCGCAAGACCAACTGCGACGACCCCGAATCCTCCTAAAATAAAGAAAAACAAACGAGTCATCGGGTGTCATCTACACCATCAGGATGGGAGCGTCTCCAGATGGAGCAAGAAACTTCTCCAGGGGTGGAAACAAATGCATTTGATCTGAAATCTGAGGGCAACACTTACCTTTGCTGAAAAGCTTTTTGCAGAGGAATCGTTTCCAGCGAGAAACCTGAAAGAAAGAAACAAAGAAATATGAGTCCTATTAACTAGTGAAAATGAAACTGCATCTCATCAGAGGTGGACCACAGTACCAGCTCACTCTGCATTGAATGTGTGGAGTATATATGAATGAATGTATATATATACACATATATATATATATATATGCAGGCACGTGCACAGACATTTTGGGGGGCAGGTGCTCAAACCCCCAAAAAAGGGCACCCATTGCCAAAAAAAAAAAATTCTGACAGAGTTGAAGCATAAGCAGCAATACACTGATGAAGCTGTCCTCGACCTGCATTTCCTCTGGGCAGGATTAAACAGCTAGCTTACATTTTCTTTATGAATAAAGATGAATTGTTATATGGCAACAACAGTACAAGTGTTCTGATTGGCTAATGGGTCGTCATGCCAGCCACGTATCGCCCTACACTCAAAGAAATGACTCATTGGATGAACTCAATTAAATTGTTGGCAGGTTTTCCATCCAATAATTATATGCAGCTCCAACTCAAATTTAGCACATCAGTGCAATAAAATGTAATTAAGTTAGTCCAACTCATTTGTATCAAATACATCTAAAATAAAATAACTATATTCATTAAATTAAATTAATTTGTGTTTGTCCAACTCAAAATATAAACTAACTAACGAACAAAATATGCAAACTCCACACAGAAGGAACACCCAGACTGGGAATTGAACCCACGGCCCTCTGGCTATGAGGCGACAGTGCTAGCCACTACACCACCGTACAGCCCTGAACGTGTCTTCACCTCATGCAAACAACTGATTTTCAGCTGGCGCATGCGCAAAGGGTAGTCTCCAATTAAACACATTTATTTTAAGTTGATATGCACACCATCTAACCTAAATAAATCTAATAAATGAAAGTATTCATACATTTTGTGTTACACCCATTAAATGTAAATATCTATTTTTGGAATTGATTTATTTAAATGTATCAAACAATATTTAAATGTGTCACCTCTAAGAAGGGCTTGAATCGTTTTTGTGAGTGTAACCTAAATAAATCTAATAAATGAAAGTATTCATACATTTTGTGTTACACCCATTCAATATAAATATCTTCATTTTGTAATTGATTTATTTAAATGTATCAAACAATATTTAAATGTGTCACCTCTAAGAAGGGCTTGAATCGTTTTTTTGAATGTACTCGCCGGTCTGATACGAATCCGTAATGCCCTCTGACGTCATTTTCAAAATGAGCGATATTGATTGACATCAACAGCCAAGAGGAAATTCAGAAGCAGCGAAAATGTGTTATTGAAAGTGATGAAGACTATAAACTATAGTTTGGATCACTTGTCTTGTTACTTTACTGTAAATTAAAACTATTTTAGCTGAACCGTGTTGTCCGTTTTCTACAAGAGTGGTCGTTGTAAGACTGGAACAGACCAAACAAAGAGATAACACATAAAACATTGAGGCGCAGGGATAGCATGACACCGAGAGCTAGCATAGTTAGAATAGTTTAGCTGCTATTTTCTAGCTGTGAATTCTCGAGACATTTATAAACATACTTTCAACATATTTGAAATTGTCTAAACGGCATTTATACAACACAAAGAAAATGCCTGTTATCTCTCTCTCTCTCTTCATTAAACATGACTCCAGTAAACAGCTGCAAAGCTTTGAAATCACGGATTTCGTGAGTTTTTGTCTGTTTATTTTTTTTAGGAAACGTCGGACCAGTTGTGACGTCATGTTTTCAGCAGCGCTAATGTTGTGGTTGATTTATCACAAAACAACGTCAGGGGACAAACACGTCATGACCTGTGTGTCTGGTGCTGGGGTCAGAGGAGAAGGAGGTGCACCCGTTTGGTGGCGCGAGGAGCACTGCGCGAGCACTAAGTGGCGGAGTAGGAGGAGGAGGAGGGAGGGGCGCGGCGGGGGGGGGGGGGGCTCGTGAGCGGCGCGGAGCATGTCGGGGAGAAATTCACACAATAACTCAAATAAATGCCCCGTCGGATATTAAAACACATTTGGGGGGACTTGATGACAGAGAGAGTAACTTTTATTCTTAAATACTGATGAATGAAAAAAGTGGGCTCCAGCAAAAAGGGCACTTTACTCATCCAGGGCAAAAGGGCTGGTGCTTGAGCACCACTAGGGCTCTATCTGTGCACGTGCCTGTATATATGTGTATATCAGTGGCGGTTCGTCCATAGGGGGCGCTAGGGCGCCGCCCCTCTTAAAATTTGGAGATGAAAAAAAAAGAAGAAGAAGAAAAAAAAAAATTCTGTCAAAAAACATTATATGCCAAATCATTTAAATAGTAAATATACCGTGTTGACGCGCTAAATGTGTGTGGGAGACCGTAAGCCCCTGCCAACAACCACTTAAGTTAATGTGAAAAAATATAATATATCGCCATTATCACGGAGAGAAGCCCCTCCCCTTTTTCGGGGCGCTGGTCTAACGTGTGTGTACGGCATCGATACAACATTTCAGTCGTTTTGGCAATGACCGGCTTCACATTGGCGGATGAAACTGAATCTTGGGCGCACAAATGTGCGCACGCGATTGGACTATTCGGCAGATCAGAGACCCGTATGTTCCCTCAGCCCATAGAGCAGTGTTGCCAGGTCCGCGGTTTTCCTGCGGAATCGGGCTTGAAGTGTTTGTCCTTGGTTCGGGTAGACCTATTTTGCATGCAAATTACATGAATATCTTTAAATAAAAATCCATATTTTAAATGAAATAATTTATTCATACCCAAATCCTACCAAACTGACTCCAGATCAGCACGTACACATTTTATTTATGATAATATACTGTATCTAATTACACAAGGCCATTTTAGGACCTAGGTGAAATAACTTGAGGGAAAACTGCTTTTAATGCTGGCAAACTAAACATATGTTGTTACTTTGTAGATATTACAATACATTTGGCAATGATAGCAATGCTGTTGAACTTTAAAAGCAGTGTATATGGTTTGGCACGGGCATATTTTGAGTTCTGATATTGGGCTGGTTTTTGGGCTGGTTGTGTCACACAGACCTGGCAACCCTGCTGCCCAGAGCTCCACGGAGGTACGCGAGCAACATAGCTAGCAGAAGCTTTATGTTAGTATGGCGTCGGCGACTGAAAACTCTGGTATCTCTACACCAAACACCTTTCAATCGACGGTCAGATATTGACAAGAAGAGGCTGAAAGAGTTGGGACCCGAACATCCGGATTTTAAAATTCTGCAGCAAAGCGCTGACCCGGAGGTTCTCCTCAAGCCTGTATGCTAACCGGAGCTGGTTAGCTGAATGCTCCATGAGTAATTCGTTTTTTGTTTCCCCTGTCTGTTTTCCAAAGTCCTGGGACGGAAACTCTCTGGACTACAACGGGGTGAGGGATCTACAGAGCTTCAGACAAGTGTAAAGCACGAATCTTGCCGCAGTTATCTAGCTAAGAACATGGAGCTAACTCGCTAACAGCATGAAGCTAACCCTGTTTGCAGACCGAACTGGCATCGAAAACACAACGAAGAAGTTCTGAAAAACAGACACATTCCCTCCAGAATAATGGAAACAGGCTGGTTACAGACATGATGGACTTTAACCAGAGTTATTGAGAAGTTTGACCACTTTAAAGAGAGGAGGCTACTTTTCTTTACATATAGTGGGTCTACTCTGTCAAACAGTTAGAAATGCACTCTGTCATTTCTTGTTTTCAATGTATTGTATTTTATTTTTGTTTGTTGTTCAACGATATTATTGAGTGTTTGTGAATTTTATTTTAATGAGCTATTTTTATATAGCGTTATTTTTAAAAATCTGTTTCCTGCGGAAATTGCTTTCCATCTGTTGCACTTCCTGCTCCTGAGTCCGTCTTTCCGTCACAATGGTTTTATATTGCCGAGGGTGAGTTGAGTGAAAAACGATTTTGCACTATTTTGGCTATATTCTTTAATAAAGATTAACCGCTTATGTTACATACAGTAATGGAATGTTAATACGATCCAGCGTCCAGCTGTCGTGTCATTTAGACTGTCAAAATATACGTTTGGTGGCGGTTTCATTGAGCCACTTTCTAGCTCATGTAGTTATTTATTTTGTCCATTAGGGGTCTCTGTTTTCCCCTTGTATGTTACATGTCATGGTTTTGATGAGAATTGTTATTATTTAGATTTAATGTGGTCCTGTCTTCCATGGACAATGTTTTTTTTATTGCTGAGGGAAGTGGAAGTGCAGAGACAGATCAGAAGGCAAATGTGTGTGTTCTGTTGTCTTCTGCAGAATAAATAAGTGCTGGGAAAATCCACCATCTGAGCCGACTTCTTCCATGCCCGTTCCACATCAGTTACATCTGCTCTGAACCTCTTTCATGTGAGGGTGAAACTCTTTTATTTTGCAAACCTCTGAAACCCAACCCAATGTTCCTTAAAGCTGCTCTGAACCTCTCATGCCCAAAGTTACAGTGTGTTGATAGTTGTTGTTGGACAGTGTTGAGCACGCTGTGTTCTTGAAATAAAGCTTTGTTTTTTACAATATTCTACTCAAAACCTCTCTTCTTCTCATTGTTGAGTGATATTTAAACCACGTCGCCCAACTGCGCCCCCCCCAAAACAATTTCACCAGCCGCCACTGGTGTATATATATATATATATGTGTATATATACACACATATATATATATGTGTATATATTAGGGCTGTCAGCGTTAACGCGTTAATCTATGCGATTAATTTGGCCGCGTTAACGCACTAAAATATTGTAACGCAATTTTTTTTTTTTTAAACCGCGGCAGTACGGTTTGACACTGTTTCCGTTTTTAAAACAATCATTTCTCCGCGAAAATAAGGAGCAGAAATCAGTTTAACTCGTGGATGAATCAGTCGCAATCCTCCTGCTCCTCCTTCCTCCCGTCTCCCCCTCTGACACACAGAGGAACGGAGGGGCGACGTGTCGGGTGACGCGGCGCGGAAAGAACGCGACACACGAAACCTTCAACGTGATTGGTCAATCCGTTTGTCTGTCAACATTTCGGGGGAAAAAAAACCAATGAACACTCAGTAAATCACAAAGGACCTCCCACCTCACAGGTGAGGCTCATTTAGCAGCCTGTCAGTCAGAGAACCAGAGGACACGGCGCGAGGACAATGAGGCTCATTTCAGAGCTGAGATTGTTCTGGAATGTTTGATGTATAACACGTGGGGGTGTGTCACATGCAAAAGACTTTAAACGGTGAATTTAATTTATTTTGTAAAATGTATAAAATGCCCCCAGCCTCCAGAGGGTGAACAGGACATATGTGAATGTCAGTCAGTTACCAAGGCCACTGGTTCTGCTGCTGTTCAATGTTAAAGATGACAGGACCAATGGGGTCTCAATAATTTTTTTATTTTTACTAATCTGATGTTTCACTGAAGAAACAATTTATCATCCACGATATTAAATACCTCGCTGGCACTGTATATGTAGGAGCCTCTTTGAAAACACAGCTCTGTGTGAAGTTTTGTCTTTAAAAAGAATGAACTTTTAACTTTTAATTGCGATTAATCGCGATTAATTAATCGCAATTTCAAAATGTGCGATTAATTAGTAAATTTTTTTTAATCGATTGACAGCCCTAGTATATATATATATACATATATATATATACATAATACATATTTTATATATATATGTGTATATATATATATATATACTGTGGTGGAACAGAGACTCCTACAGGTTGAATCAGTGGTGCTAGCTTGCAAGTTAAATCATTGGTTAATCACGTTATTGCGCATTTGGAAACAAGTGCTCTCAAAGCCGCGTCGTTTTTTCCCCGAGTCATGTCCAGGATGCTAACTTAGCTAGCGACTAGCTACGTGAGTAGATGACTGATTTCATGATGGAAGCAGAAATGGAATCGCCTGCTACTCCCACGACAAACGACGGTGGTGACGAAGACCAACACCGGACTGGAGTGTATCTCTGGCGGAGGAGGGGGGTTGAGACGGGCGTCTGATCTTCTCATGTAGCTATGGTGTCTGTTATGCTAACATTCGCTAGCTAACGTGAATCAAATGAGACATTCGTGTAGTAGACGGATCGCTAGCGAGTTATTGAGCTGAGGACGTGTTGACAGTTGAGAGATTTTGTTGATTTGAGTCATCTTAGCTATAATCATTGCAGCACTAGTTAGCTAACGTAAAGTTAGCTAACTTTACGTTAGCTAGCATGTAAAGGGCTATTTAGCATCACAGGATGAGTCTTCAGCCCAAAAAGTTATTTTGAAGATGAAAAGGACATTTGTCCGTTTCAAGTAATGACTGTTTTATTACTTTCTGCTTCAGTATTGATCATTGAGCTTTCGTATTGATCATTGATCTTTAGTATTGATCATCAATTTCCAGTAAGGTATCTTGACTTTTATTCAAGTATTGCTTTTGGGTACTTTATACACCTCTGAGTGAGAAGAGTCGTTACCACTGATCGGGAAGATCCAAGAACCTTCTGGACCTCGGCCCACGCCTCACGGTTGCGGTCACAGCCCAGGAGGCTGCCCTGGTGGAACAGGCAGTCCACGGTGAGCCGGACGTTCGGGTCGTCCACCTGTCTCCTGCTCGGAGCTACGATGCGTTCAGGGTCGAAGGTGTGATGCATCACCACCAGGATTGTTCGTTTACCCCCTGTAAGCACGGAGAGCAACATCCACACGAGTCAGAAACAATGTGAGGGAGATCTGTTTAGTTTGTACTGCATCTGGAGCCCAGAGCCTTCAGGTACCAAGCTCCTCCTCTTTTATGGAACCAGCTTCACCTTCAGTCCTGGAGGCTCCGCCCCCTCATATCGACTGAAGACGTTCCTCTTGATGGTCTGATAGTTAGACCTGAACCAGGTTCACCTGGTCCAGACCTAGAGATGCTGCTATAGGCTGAGAGGCTGCTGGGGGACGTTAGGATACACTGAGCTCCTCTCTTCTCTCCTCTCTCTCCTTATGGATGAATTTACATCTCTCCATCACACATTATAAATTCTACTTCCTCCCCGGAGTCTTTGTGACTTCACAGGCATATCGGTGTGAAACTGGAGGCTCCTCCTACCTGGAATCCCCTTCAAGGCCGCGTTGATGTCCGTTCCAACTCGTGAGACGACGGGACAGAAAACCACCAGGAAGTCACTTTCTTCAAAAGAAGACACCTGGTCTTTGCCGATGCCTCTAAGATTTTCAACCATCTCTTCATGAGCATTGTTGGTTTTTCCCGCCACATAGACGAAGAATTTCTTCCCCGACACTAAAGACAGAGAAAAGTGTTTGATGCATTATTGAGATTTACATAGTTTATGAAAAAAAAGATAAAACAACATTCTCAAACTTCACTCTTTCATAAACAGCATACATGACACATTCCTGCCATTAATAACAAATGTATTACAAAAGGAACTAGGAGTACAATTAAATATAAAATATATTTGTGCCACTAAGAGTTTTAAAAAAAGCATTTTTCTGGGTCTGGTTGAAAATGTTTGATGAGGTCACTTGTGTCACATTAATATTTGTTTATTTATCTATCGATAATAATAAGATAAAAGCATATGTGTAGATATAAGGGGCTCATTCTAATTTAACCAAATTCAAGTAACAACTTCTTTTTTTTCAAGTGATTATAAGCAAGAGAAAACATAATTTTGTCGTTGGACCTCCCACCACTAGGGGGCGTAGGGCCACTGTCAATTAAGACAGAGGCCAATATAATCCGGAGGAGCTCGAGGGCCAGGGGTTGATAGATTGGCAGGAGCACACAGCGTTTTGGGAGAACAGGTGACAATGTGTTTTCATTTCTTTAATTTTGTAGGAATATACAAATGGAGTTTGGACAAGGAATGTTTATTTTGGTTTGTGTTGGAAGCCGTACAACTCTATAAATAAATAACCTTTTACAAACTGGACATTGCATCTGTTTTATTGCACGTGTCGAAAGCTAAACCTCCAAGCAACCGCAGTGACCTTTGTTTATAGGCAACGGGGTCACTACACTGTTCCTTTAAGTAAAAGTACCAATTCTACACTGTGATAATACTCTTTAAGTAAACGCCCTGCATTAAAAACCTTACTTACAAAAAGGTATTTAAGTATTAGCAGTAGCCTACTGTGGGTGTTACAAGTGAAAGTAATTGAGCAGCAACATGGTGCCTGTCAATGTTTACTATCAATATAACTTCTGCATTCACACAATCCTTCAAACGCATCATCACCTTGAGTTAGTACTTTAGTAAATGTACTTATTTAAATTCCACCAATGAATAAAATCACTTTATTTAAATAATAATAAATGAAAAGAAAAGCCAACAGGTTCTCTCACCAGTCATGACGTCCTGCTCAATGTCTCTGAGGAGGAAATAGAGGAACCGGAAGTCAACACGTTTTTAAAGAAGACAAAAATAAAGTCAAGAAGCTAAACAAGGCTGAGCCGCGCCGCTCTTTGATCTCTGCTCTGCGCGAGCTGGAACGAGCCCACGAGACACCAGAGAAAGTTACCTCCGAGGCCTGAAAGAGCACGAGACCGGAAACACGGAGTTTAAACCTCCGCCAGGTACTCACGTCATACACCGGGAATGAGTGGAAAACGTCCTGAGTTCCCGACTCAAGACCAGAATCACGGCCGCTTCGTGGTCGGTAGAAAACTTTCTCTTTCACTTTAGCAGCTGACGACTAACTAAGGGAGGAGACACGTGAACGCATCAGGTGGAGGGAGTGTTTAGCAATATGGGATGACACGTGAACGCAGCAGGAGGAAAACTAGTTAATTAATCACTTAATTCTTCCCCACCAGACTCTGGTCCTTAAACGCCACATGTCATCACAGGGTAAGTCGTGTTTTATATTTTTATTTAATTTTAAACAAATACCACGACTGCTTATTTATCTTCTCCCTCCTGTGTTGGAATTAAATGCTGAGAAAAAGTTCCTCAATATTGTAGTTCTGAAGAGTAATTGTGTGAATGTACTTACTTTCCTGCACAAATTGTCATTATGTAAACAAACTGGCATTGAAAGGGTTAACAAAATATTTATTTTGGGGGTTATGATCAGGTCTGATATCGTTACGATTAAAAAGTAAAAGTGTATGTTTAGAATATATTACAAAATAAAGATTTATATATATATATATATAACGCAGTTTATATCTAAGATTATCTAACTTATAAAATAATAAAAATATCAAGCACATCATATACAATATTAAATATACTATAAGTATAATATAAATAAAATGTAGTTCAAATTATATATTATAATATAAATATAAAGCAGTGTATTTAATATATTATATATATTATAACATTATATATATACGTATAAAGCCGTTTATCTAACATATTAAATATACTATAAATAAAATCTAAATATAATGCAGTTCATATTAAATATTAAATTTATTATAAAATAATATAAATATAAAGCAGTATATATAATATATATTACAAAATAATATAAATATAAAGCAGTTTATAAAACATATTAGATACAATATAAATATAATGCATTTCATATTATATATTGAATCTATTATAAAATAAATATCAAGCAGTATATATAATATATATAACAAAATAATAAAAATATAAAGAAGTTTATATAACATTAAATATAATACAAATATAATGCATTTCATATTATATATTAAATGTATTCTAAAATAATATAAATCTAAAGAAGTATATATCATATATATTACAAAATAATTTAAATCTAAAGAAGTATATATTATAATATAAATATAAAGCAGTTTCCATTAAAAAAATGATGAATATCATAAAGTAATATACTATTTCACGAGTATTTCTTTCAAGGGCTTAAAGGGAAACTTCTTGTTTGCGTGCACATAAAGCAGATCTGTGATCATGGAAAAGTCTGACAATTCCGACAGCCCGTGAACGCAGCAGCAGATGCGGGTCTTATTTGTTCCCTCCAGCAGGAGGGCGTTCCTCCGGAGAAACACACCGACTCACTGGAGCGAATACCGCCGGCGAGCAGCGTCCTTCACACCGAGCCGCTGTCACCGCTTTGTTGTTGTTTTGGCTTTTTCATCGACAGTCTTAAGCCCCGGGATCCGGGCCCTGCACGCTGGTGCTGCTGGTACCACTGCCGGCTGGGGGGGGAGGAGGAGGGGGGCAGACTCTGAAGACATGCAGGCGAACCGTCTTCGCGGAGGGAGAGAGCAGTAGGACGGTAGGCTGTCGTTTGCACCCCCCCCCCTCGTTAAGTAACAATGGAGCCACCGAGAGGTGAACGTGGAGCAGCTTGTTAGCTCGCTGCTGTCGCTGGACGCGTTTTCCTCCCCGTCGTCGTCAAATACGATCAAATATATATGTTATTTATATTAAATCCACACAGACAACGATGCCTACCTCCTATAAAGGCGTGTGCAAAGACGTAACGCATACTAGAATATATATAAATATACATATGTGTGCATCGTTCACTTTAACTACGTTCTTTGTGGTTCTTTGAAAGCCTCTCCCCCCCCCCCTTTTTTTTCAACGGTTAAAGCAGCAGGTCTGTGGCCTCCTTCTTCTGCACGAGGACACACACACACACACACCAACACACACCCGCGCGCGCAGACAAACCAAAACAACAAAAACAAAAACACGCGGTTCAAATAGTCACGCGTGACGGAAACACGGCACGTGCAAGTTATACTCTCTGCAGCAGCAGCGCGTGCAACACCTCTCTGCTGCCACAGGGAAACTGTTGAGCAATCTTATGTTGGGATGCACTTAAGAGTAAACTACAAATGTTTAAGTTCAAACTCCAGAAGGTGAACTCAACATGTTGTTGTATTACGAGTGATGCATGTTTATGACTGTTGATGCAGCTGGTACAAACAAAATCATTTGAAATGCTAAGGCTATTGATCCCAAATGGTTACATTAGACATTGATCCCAAATGGTTACGTTAGGCATTGATTCCAAATGGTTACGTTAGGCATTGATCCCAAATGGTTACGTTAGGCATTGATCCCAAATGGTTACGTTAGGCATTGATCCCAAATGGTTACGTTAGGCATTGATCCCAAATGGATTACGTTAGGCATTGATCCCAAAT
The DNA here is from genome assembly GCF_029220125.1 of Pseudoliparis swirei. NCBI lineage: Eukaryota > Metazoa > Chordata > Actinopteri > Perciformes > Liparidae > Pseudoliparis > Pseudoliparis swirei. The sequence goes on from NC_079399.1 coordinate 2,845,744, forward strand.
GGTTAAGGTTAGGCATTGATCCAAAATGGTTGAGGTTAGGCATTGATCCAAAATGGTTACATTAGGCATTGATCCCAAATGGTTGAGGTTAGGCATTGATCCCAAATGGTTACATTAGGCATTGATCCCAAATGGTTAAGGTTAGGCATTGATCCCAAATGGTTGAGGTTGGGAATTTATCCCAAATGGTTACGGTTCGGTATTGATCCCAAATGGTTGAGGTTGGGCATTGATCCCAAATGGTTGAGGTTGGGCATTGATCCCAAATGGTTGAGGTTAGGCATTGATCCCAAATGGTTATGGTTGGGCATTGATCCCAAATGGTTAATGTTTAGCATTGATCCCAAATGGTTAAGGTTAGGCATTGATCCCAAATGGTTGAGGTTGGGCATTGATCCCAAATGGTTGAGGTTAGGCATTGATCCCAAATGGTTATGGTTGGGCATTGATCCCAAATGGTTAATGTTTAGCATTGATCCCAAATGGTTAAGGTTAGGCATTGATCCCAAATGGTTGAGGTTGGGAATTTATCCCAAATGGTTACGGTTCGGTATTGATCCCAAATGGTTACGGTTGGGCATTGATCCCAAATGGTTACCGTTGGACATTGATCCCAAATGGTTGAGGTTGGGAATTTATCCCAAATGGTTAATGTTGGGCATTGATCCCAAATGGCTACGATTCGGTAATTGATCCCAAATGGTTGAGTTTAGGCATTGATCCTTAACTTAATTGTGTTTTGCGAATCACAAACGTATATGGAATGTATATTATTATGTAACCGAGTCAGAGGCGTTTCAGTAAGTTAAACATGTATATTTATGTATGTATATTTAAATATATCAACATTCTGTTCTCTCCTGGTTTCCAGTGGTGGTTTCACCTGTAGAATGGACCCGGCTCTCACTGGAGGGGAAATGTCACCTTTGTGTGTGCCGAGGAAACGAAGATCCGCCCAGTCCCAACCCCGAGGGGGGGCGCCGACTCCAGGTAACGAGAACCGGCTAACGAGAACCGGGCCACACTCTAAGAACCTTTCGTCCATTTTCTCTGATTGTTTGTTTCAATAAAGTTTTGAACGTTCCCTCCCGACAGTCGTTCAGCGGACACCGGACAGAAGCTCGAATGCCGTCGTGTTTCCCAAGGTGAGCGTGACGCAACACGGGGACGCCAAACACGTGACCCCCCCCCCCCCCGACAGAGTGATGTCATCGCTTCACGCTCCTGTTCTTGAAATGCTTTCAGGGCGAAGGTGCTCAACCCCAAGAGGCTCCGAAGATGAAGAGGACGTACGGGAGGAAGAGGTGAGAAGAGGTTTTTTATTTATACTTATATTCCATCTGTGCCAGTGGATCCCCCTAAAGGCAACGCTGGCCCTTTAAATAATGTTTCATTGTCATTTCCAAAATAATAAGTGATTTATTTGTTTATTGAATCAGGTATGAGGACCTCCAGGGTGCTTCCGTAGATTACCCAACCGCCAGCTGCTCAGTGATGTCATCCGTTGGGCCGGCCAATGGGGCAGACCCAGGGTCCATGGCCCCGCCCACTGCAAGGCTGCCTCCGAGACTGGCGGGAAAGGAGGCGTGGCCGCAAGGCCCCAAGGCCGGCGGGGAGCCCCCCCAACCTCCGGACCACGGCTGGAGCTCAGGCAGGGACCGGGGCCCCGACGCCTGGGCCCCGGGTCGGGACCGACCCCAGGAGCAGGTTTGGAGCTCCGGCAGGGACCGGGCGGGTCACTCCAGTCAAGAGCAGACGTGGATCCCGGGCCGGGACAGGGCCCACGTCGGGCCGGACCAGGCCTGGGTGACGGGCCGGGACCGGGGCCCCGAGCAAGGCTGGGCGGCAGACAGAGAGCGAGGCCAGGACCAGGTCTGGAACGCGGGCCGGGATCCGGGGAGAGACGGGCCGTCCTCCGGGCCGGAGCAGGCGTGGGGAAGTGGCCGAAGCCAAGACCCGGGATGGAGCAGAGATAGAGGGCACGTCTGGAGACCTGGTAAGCACGAATCCACACATATATATATATGTATGTATGTGTGTATATATATATCTATGTATGTGTAGATATATATACATACATATATATATATATGTGTAGATATATATACATACATATATATATTTATATAAATATTTATATGATATATATACTGTATATTAATTATAATATATATAATATTTTATATATATACACTAGACAATATATATATATATATATATACACTAGACAATGAAATTCTATTAATATAATATATACTAAATATTTTAGGTAATAATTTATATGTATATTATATATAATGTATATATTTTTATAAACATATAACTTTTACAAATATATATTTCTATATATCATTTATCTATATATATAATTTTATATATATGCTAGATAATGAAATCAAATAATAGAAATAAAGTTTTTGTACATGAATAGTATTTTGTTGTATTTTTTTCTGGAGATTTAATTTATTTACGTTTTATTTTTGAAGAGTTGAACATGAAGAAAGTCTTACGAGTGGAGCTGGAGCAAAGCCCACCTGTCAACAACTTCTCCCAGCCACCAGAGGGGCGGGACACCTGTAAGCTATGAAATGAAAATATTTATTTCATGAAATGATAAGAGGATCCTCTAATTATCAATATTTCAGATGCCGGCGTGGGCGAGGCCTCGACGGACCGGCCCACCGAGGACCAGAAGCCCCCCGTCCTCTCAACCAAGAAGGAGCCTCCCACCTATCCTCCAGGTGAGGCGTCTGCTTCGTGCCTCCATGTAACCTCCATCCACCCATCATGTAATTTCCATCTAGCCACCGTACATCCTCCGGGTGAGACGGTGTGCCACGCGGTTGTCGTGACAGCGAATTAAAGACCAATTCTGCCAGGAAAAGAAAATAATGGGATGAAAATGTAGCTGTGAGAATAAAAAATATCCCCATAGTAAGTCAAAATTATGAGATGAAAGTCTCAAACAAGATATGTTTTGTCTCCGCCCACCAGGAAGTCCGGAGGAGCAATGGCAGCTCCAGATTGTGGCCAAAGGCAGAGTCACATGTCCGAAATGTAGAAGTGTGAGCAGGAAGACTGTGGAGGGGCTGAAGAAGCACATGGAGAACTGCAGACTGGTGAGCACCCCCACCTGAGCCGGGTTAAGGCTTATACTGACCATATGACCTCCATATGACCTCCATATGGACCACCACATGACCTTCATATGGACCACCATATGACCTCTATATGACCTCCATATGGACCACCATATGACCTCTATATGACCTCCATATGGACCACCATATGACCACCACATGACCTCCATATGGACCACCATATGACCTCTATATGACCTCCACATGACCTTCATATGGACCACCACATGACCTCTATATGACCTCCATATGGACCACCACATGACCTCCATATGGACCACCACATGACCTCCATATGACCACCACATGACCTCCATATGGACCACCATATGACCTCTATATGACCTCCACATGACCTTCATATGGACCACCACATGACCTCTATATGACCTCCATATTGACCACCACATGACCTCCATATGGACCTCCATATGACCTCCATATGGACCACCATATGACCACCACATGACCTCCATATGGACCACCATATGACCTCCACATGACCTTCATATGGACCACCACATGACCTCTATATGACCTCCATATTGACCACCACATGACCTCCATATGGACCTCCATATGACCTCCATATGGACCACCATATGACCACCACATAACCTTCATATGGACCACCATATGGACCACCATATGACCTCCACATGACCTTCATATGGACCACCACATGACCTCCATATGGACCACCATATGACCTCCACATGACCTTCATATGGACCACCACATAACCTCTATATGACCTCCATATGGACCACCACATGACCTCCATATGACCTCCATATGACCACTGTATTACCTTTATATTACCTCTATATGACCTCCATATAACCAACATATACCTACCACATGACCTCCATATGGACCACCACATGACCACCATATGGACCACCACATGACCTCCATATGGACCACCACATGACCTCCTTATGGACCACCACATGACCTCCATATGGACCACCACATGACCTCCACATGACCTTCATATGGACCACCACATGACCTCTATATGACCTCCATATGGACTCCATGTGACCTTCATATGGACCACCACATGACCTCTATATGACCTCTATATGGACCTCCACATGACCTCCATATGGACCACCACATTACCTCGATATGGACCACCATATGACCTCTATATGACCTCCACATGACCTTCATATGGACCACCACATGACCTCTATATGACCTCCATATGGACCACCATATGACCTCCATATGGACTCCATATGACCTTCATATGGACCACCACATGACCTCTATATGACCTCCATATGGACCACCACATAACCTTCATATGGACCACCACATGACCTCTATATGGACTCCATATGACCTTCATATGGACCACCACATGACCTCCATATGGACCACCACATGACCTTCATATGGACCACCACATAACCTTCATATGGACCACCACATGACCTCTATATGACCTCCATATGGACCACCACATGACCTTCATATGGACCACCACATAACCTCCATATGGACCACCATATGACCTCCACATGACCTTCATATGGACCACCACATGACCTCCATATGGACCACCACATAACCTTCATATGGACCACCATATGACCTCCACATGACCTTCATATGGACCACCACATGACCTCTATATGACCTCCAGATGGACCACCACATGACCTCCATATGGACTCCATATGACCTCCACATAACCTCCATATGAACCTCCATATGACCTCCATATGACCACCACATAACCTCCATATGACCACTGTATTACCTTTATATTACCTCTATATGACCTCCATATAACCAACATATACCTACCATATGACCTCCACATAAAGCGCAATGTTTCCATCTGAATTTGCAGAAAGATTTATAATTGTAAAATGTTGTATTTTTCTTCTTAAAGAAACAGAAAATATAAAAGCTCTCCTCCCGCCTGTCGTGGTTTAAAGACTCCATAAAACTTGACTAACGTGACTGTGTTGTGCAGCAACCGTTCACCTGTCAGCACTGTGGGAAGCAGCTCAAGTCCTCCACGGGGATGAAGTACCACATCATGGCGGACCACAGCCACCTGGTGATTCCACCTCTGACCTCTGACCCCTCCTCCACCTCTGACCCTTCCTCCACCTCCTTCCACTTCCACTGTTTTAATTATGTTCTCAGACATAAGACACAATCTGTGAAGATGTCTTTATTACATTGTTTTTCTTTTCTAAGATTATTATTTTATCCTTTTTCTTTTTTATCAGTAAATCAACATACATATTTTAGTCAAACTCAAGCACAAATATTTTCTTACACATATATATAATATAATATATATTAACAGGAATAAATAAATAAATAATAGTAGGAAATAGAAATATGGAAATAAAGTAAATGCAAATAAATACTTATTTATTTATTTTTTTAACTTAGAGTAATTTACAATTCCAGAGGATGAAAACTGAGCTAATTAACACAAACTACTCCAATGCATGTCGCTGCTTGTTGTTCAATGAATGGATGAGTCGATGACATCATAGGTAATGAACGTATCCTCGGCCTCTGGGTGAACTCTTTTCCTTCAGCCCTCGGCAGAAGACGCCAAGAACCTGGACGACCGGACCATCAAGGACAAACTGCGTAAGATCCTGAAGCGACTGGGCAAATTAAAATGCTCTAAAGAGGTAACTTCTTAGTTCTTAGAGGCGAGATACGACGATGAGTCCACCAATGTGGTTTTTATTCAATGCGTTTCTTCTTCTGTGGTTCAGGGCTGCAGCGCTGCCTTCACCAGCATCATGGGCTACGTGTACCACATGAAGAAGTGTGGGAAGGAGGAGTCCGAGCTGGAGAAGATGCTGCTGAGCTGTTCTCACTGCGGGAAGACCTACAAGTCCAAAGCCGGTCTGGAGTACCACCTGAGGTCGGAGCACGCCCCCGTGAGTGATTCATGTTCACGTTGTTTTTAATATCGGACGATTTGGAAGCGTTCAGTCACGCGTCAACAACAACAACTTTTCCCTCCGGTCACGTCAGACGCCGCTGAAGAGCGAGGAGGACGAGGCCCTGAAGGCCCAGAGGGAGGAGAACCCGGAGAGGACGGCGAGCGGCCGCGTGCAGCGAGCGTCGGCACAGGTGGCGAACTTCCAAATGGCCGAGATCGCCAACAACGACCTCCCCAAAGACTGGACCAAGAGGAAGTTCCAGTCGGACCTGGTGCCGGACGACAAAAAGGTGAGGAGGGGCTCAAAATGTACGGCCCACACAAGTGCATGTAATCAATGTTTGAATCAGTATTATTTATTTATTTATATTTATATATATATCTATATATTATCTTTGTAATATATAGATATAATTCATTGAATTTGTATTTATTTAATTGATTTTATTAGTTTTACGAATTAATTTTTTGTATTAGTTATGTTTTTTTATTTAATTAAATAAATGTAAAAACGATATGTAAAAAAAATGATAAAAAAATAATAATAAAAACTTATTTTAAATTGTATTTATTTTAAATTTTATTTATTTAAGAAAAAAAGTCTTTTCAATTTTATTTATTTCAAATTTCATTATTTTAAATTTTATTTATTTTTTATTTTAAGTTTTATTTATTTATGTTTTTTATTTTATTTTAAAAAACTGTGAAAATTGGGATTATTACTCAGATGTGTGTGTGTTCCCAGTTGAAATACTTCCGGCCCGGCCTGCCGGCCTTCAGCCAGGAGGTGCTGCGGAAGTGGAAGAACGAGGTGAAGCTGCAGAAGAAGGTCCACTGTCCCAACCAGGTAGAAACATGACCTGGTGGGGGGGAGGGGGGCGGATTCACGGATTATTGACTTGTTTATGTATGCCGTGTTCGACAACAAAACTATATCCAAGTTTACAAACTCGTGCAACAGTCTCATTTAGTCGGCATGCATGTTCACAAAACCTTATTTTCTGCTCCCCGTGGATACTCGGAGTATCATCACAGTGTCTCCTGTGCTCCTCAGGGCTGTGGCTCCACCTACACCAGCGTGTCCGGACTCAAAGCTCACCTGGGACTCTGCACCCGGGTCCGTCAGCTGGTTCTTTTTATGGGAAACAGTCACCATGTTTGTTTTTGAAGACTAATTCCAGATTGACTTTAAACACATTTCAGAATACATCAATATATTGACGTCACTGCACATGGTTTCTTTTACTCTGGTCACTCTTTTCTTTAGATTAAATCTGTTAATGTGCGCTTTATTCACAGGATTAGATATTTGTAGATTTGCCTAATCAATACTTCTCTCTCTATATATCTTTATATATATTTATTTGTCTTCATTGAATTTGTTTATGTATTATATATATATATGTACATTTATATATATATTTATTTGTCTTAATAACATTTTCTATTAATATATTATATTTATATATAAATAATATATAGATAGAAGATATATATAGATATATAAAAATATGTTTATTTATTAAAAAAATATTTTTATATATAAATATTATTAGTTTTATATATATTTATTTTGTATATATTAATTAATTTTTTAAAATATATATTATATATAACTAATATATGGTTTCATGGCTCTTTTGTTGCCTCCGGTCTGGTTTCAGGGCGACTTCGAGGCCGGTAAATACCGATGTCTGCTCTGCAACAAAGAGTTTCACTCTGAAAGCGGAGTGAAATACCACATCAACTCCGTCCACTCGCAGGTAACCACTCACCTGAGTTACCATATCTACGTCTCTACGTTTCATGTTCTCCAACAGCGAGTTACGTCACGATGCGTTCAGGCTCTTCTCTGTAAAATAAGTTAAATAATGCCAAGAACTGTGTTGTCTCGACTCTTCCCAACAGGACTGGTTCGTGACCAACAAGAAGGCCTCCAAGAAGTTTGAGAAGTTCCTCAAAAACCAGCCCAAGGAGTTCGTCCTGAACGTGGACAAGCAGATCGTAGACCACTACCACCAGCAGCACCACCACCACCTGCAGGAGCAGCAGCAGCAGCAGCACCACCTCCACCACCTCCACCTCCACCAGCAGCCGGTGCAGTACCAGCCCATGCAGCACCCTCTGCAGCCGCTGCATCACCTGCAGCACCTCCACCCGGAGCACCACGGCCTCCACCTGCAGCCCGACGTCCAGCTCCACTACGCCCCCCTGGAGCCTCCACCCGGAACCGTGTGGGTGGAGATGGACCGTGGGGAGGCCGGGGGGCCGGGGCCGGAGCAGGCCCCCATCGAGATGGACGTGGCGGATGTTGAGAAACCCGGGGAAGAACAGGAGGTGGAGGAGGAGGAAGAGGAAGAGGGGAAAAGGAGAGGTAAGAAGGGGAGGGGGAAGGCTTTCAGTGGAGGAGGTGGAGGAGGTGGAGGAGGTGGACCAGAGGTGGAGCAGCAGCGGGAGCGGCAGAGACGGATCGACCAGTGGAATCTGAAACGTCCGGGCGTCATGGAGCCCGTCCCCGAGGCTGGAAAGGCCCAAAGGAACACTTAATTAAACTTAAATAAATAATAATAATAATTACAAAAAATAAAAGGTAGAAGAAGATGCCAACGTTAATGGCGACGTAGAACCTTTTTAACATTTCTAGAAGACGACAACGACTGAGACCTTCAAAAAGAACCTCACAAGTAGGACGTGAGACACCACACACACACACGCTGTGGTTGTCCTTTTGTATAGCCTTGAGAAACAAAGTAGGGTAGTGTTTTACCTGTGTGTTTATCTGTAACCGACTTTTAATTAAATGTCTTTTATTCTTTTTTTATTGACACTTTCGTGTTTACCTTTCTTTCTTTTTTTTAATCAAAGGGGGATCATTTCATTTTTAAGCGGCTGCTGCGGCGTCATGTTCATGAGACGTGTTGAGTGCCTCTCCGGTCTGATCTGTATTACTTATCCACAGCTGGTTGTCGTTTCTGGTTTTAAAGTTCAATACAAAGAGGATTCATCTGCACTGGGGTGAAAAGAACATTTTCAATATTATTATTTTAGGAAAGCTAACATACCAAGCATTTAACTTGTTTTATTTTCTGTTCATTCATCAAAAGGTATTTAACCGTTGGCATGTAGCCGGGTGTTTGTGCTCTGGTGGGGTAGGCTCTGGATGGTCGTCAGTCGTTTGTGACGTTTTAGCACTATTTCCCGTATTATTTTTCATTTATTAATGTATTTTGTTGTTGTGCGCTTTTAAAAAAAGGACTTAAGTTATCATTTGAAACCCATTTAAATCTGTTTATCCATCTTTATCACTTCATTTCCCTCCGTCAGAGGCCTTTTGGAAGCGTTTAGAAATAGAAAACCTCCTCGTACGTGGGAAGTATTTCAAAAAGTAAGTTATATTATATACGTATATATATTTATATTGTATATATTTACTTATATATATTTGTATTATATATATATATTTACTTATGTATATTTGTATTATATATATTTATAATATATTTTTATATATGTGATATTATATATTTATGTTTGTATTTATATATATAATATTTATAAACACTGAGGGGGTCAAATATCCTCTACAGTTTTTACCACTTTAATAATAGTTTTAATAAGTCTCCTGTTCATTATTCATCACTGTGGTGGTGTTCTCCTGAAATGAAGCAATATCTAACTGCATCCTGTGACCACCAGAAACCAGCAAAGCCCCCCTCCCCCCCCAAAATAGTAAAGTGAATTTGATTTTGTGAATCAACTTTGTTGTTTGTTTACCTGTTTGTTTATTTATTGTCTGTTTGTAAACGGTCCTGAAGCTTCCTGTTGCTTGTTGAAATACTTCCCATGTGCTCTTCTGCTTGTGACCAAATCGTTACCACCGTGCATGCACTCTGAACTGTTTGGATGGCACATACACAACAACAACATTGCTTTCGTCTCCTCAAAGTCCAAGAGTTGCATGTTTTCATTTGCACCCCGTTACTTCTCCGTCAGTAGAAGGTGTGTATTTTAGTGCCAACATCGTCACCTTCTGTTTGCAATAGAATCAAAACGATTATTCAATAAAATGATATCAATGTTTTTTGTTTAGTTTTTTACAATAGGGAGAACTAGTGGAAAATATTTCCAAATACTTTGGGGCTGAGTTTTTGACTTAACCATGCAGTAAATTAATAAACCTACAAATAATGTGCCCCATCATCACCATACATCCAGAAAGTCAGTATAATATAGACCAGATTTGATTTAAAATATACAAATAAAGGACCTCATCGTTTTTATTTCATCCATTGTGTGAGACATTACTCATATTCTAGGTAAAATGGTTATGTTACAAATCTGTACTATTAATGTTTTTTTCTTTTCATAGTACCTGCATTATTAGAACCACATAGATGATTAAAAGCTTAATTCATGCTCATTTTGGGGCTCTGTGTCTTTAGTAACACGACAACATCTGATTGCACACACATTGCATCTAAAGAAAAATGTAATGTAATTGTTTTGCATTTAATTTAATTATGACAGGCTGTTATTGCAAAAGATGTTTGTGCATTAACTGTTAATGCTTTTTAAAAATTGTGTACAATTGTGTATAATTACTTATACTTTAATATAATTTGAATAGTTCCTCCTTTAAAAATACTTTAAATATCATATTGGATTGTCGGTTGAACCGGCTCCAGGGTGTAGTTCCTCGTCCTGCTGCTAGGGGGCAGTGTGGGTCACCGTGCCGGTACAGTAACATGGCGGTCTGATGCGAGCAAAAAGTGGATTTCAGCCAACCGGAATCAGTGGAAACGGCGCGTGCGGCTTTTACACCTTTTCATCCGGTTGGAGAAAGACCAACGGCTGGATTCACACGTCCGCTCCGCCGGTCCTCCGCGGCCTCGCTTCTCGCTCCTCGGGTGGCGGAGGTCGGGATTCGATCCCGAGTGGCCCCCAAAAAATCCCGCGGACTCCCGGTACGTGTCTCTTCGGCCGTCGCCACCGAGGCAAGCGGTCTCTCGTCTCGCGCAGGGGTCGCTTTTTAAAATGGCGCCGACGGTGTAACGTGAAAACGTCCGTTGAGTCACCCGCCGGTTTAAAAAAAAAAGAAAAAAGAGGGTTGTCGAAAACGTAACGGTGACGTAGGAAGCGCGAGACTCCACGGCCGCTTCAACCGTTTAGCATTGGCGCTAGCTGTGTGTGGTGTTAGCTTACCGGGGGGGAAACGGGTACAATTTAAATAACTTTCCACTCGCCTGTTTGACGTCTGAAACGTAGGCCGAATTAACGGGCGGTTAAAACACTGATATGCTATTCAAGTAGCTGTATTTATACCACCGGTGTTCGGTTCAGAGCACGGAAGAAAACGTAAAACCGTCAGAATACCGGACGAGGTTCTGTCTCTTCGTCTAACGCGATATCGAGACCACCTCGAGACATCCCGGTACCGCGGTAGATGTTGTTAAACTACTTCTTAATGTACAAATACACCGCAGCCGCCTCTGGTCGTGTTGCTCGTGTGATTTCAGGCTGTTGAACTGTGTGCTGACAACTTTGAGTTGAACAGAAACAGGGAGGAAGCACTGAGGTAGGATGATGATGATGATGATGATGAAATATTACTGAATGTGTACAATCAATTTATAACGTTATATATATTTATTTTTAATTAATTAATCTTACCTAATTCTCAGATATTGTAGCGTGGTTCATAACATGTTAATATCTGTCTTTATTCCTCTTTCACAGTGTGAAGAAACATACATGAGGAGGCATCTGACTGAACCAGCACCGGGCCGATGGATCCCATTGACTCTGGACCAGGTGAGACGATGTCTATGATACAGGTGTATGGGAGGGGGGGACGTATAATGAATGCACTTTTGCAATAGCAAGTGTGTAATAGTTGTGGAGGAGCACGGCTAGTGGGCAGGCTATAGTTCATTAATAAGATAGTACTGCAGCGCAAAATGTAAAGTGAAAGTTTATCACGGCCGTACTCATTTGTTCCTATTTCATCTATTTTATTTTGTCGCTGACGTTGTTATTATGCGCCCTCGTGCAACAATTATCCATTCATTTTTGCACAAACTGCTAATTCAAGAGCACAAACAACCCTTTTGTGCTCACTTCTATTTCCCTCTTGACACCTTCCATATTAAACATTATATTGTTATACATCAGAGTCTGCAAGAGTAGAATTTGGTGCACGCTTTTAGTGAAGCTATAGTCTCTTAGTTGTGTTTATTAATACATTTTTGTACACCTGTGCGTTAATAACATCGCTCTCCACGCAGGGCAAGACGAGTCGTCAGCTTTAACGTACAGCTCCAGAGGACGGCAGTGCAGGAAAAACAGCAAATATTGTGATTATGAAACTGATGTTTCGTCCGATCTGCAAATTTCTGGACAAAACCCCCCAAAAACGGAGGCCGCAGGAGGAGGAGCTGCTAAGAAATCTCCGGTAAAGAGGGGCAAAGCGGAGAGCGACGAGAAACGAGAAGCCACCGACGAATCGTCTGAGGAGGAAACTCCTAAAAAGTCGCCGAGAGCCAAGAAGACTCCGCCGAAGAGGAAAACTCCCGCCAAAAGAACTCCCGCCAAAAAAACTCCCGCCGAAACAACTCCTGTCTCCGATGGGGCGGGGGGCGTCGCCGACGCCGCGCAGCCGGAAAACGGGACGCCGAAGCCAAAGAGGCGGTACGTGAGGAAGCAGCCGCCAAAGGAACCCGTTGAGGAACCCGTTGAGGAACAAGAACCCGAGGAGGAGACCACGCCGAGCGGGCGCCACAGGAGGAGCGCCGCCAAAGTGTGAGCTGCGTGTGTTATCAGACCCACCTGGTCATGATGTCGCTCTCCCTCGCGTCGTCATAACGATGTCGTTATTCTTTGTTTCCTCCAGGGCGCTGAAGTACCTCCACATTTTGGCAAATGAAGTGCTCAACTGCCCCGGGGACGACTTGGGCCCGCCCCCAACGGGCAAGACCCAAAGTCTCAAAGGACGCAACGGTACAGTGGGGAATGCGAGCGAGTCGGCGGTGGGATTCCCCCGTGTTTTACTTCCTGTCCCGTGTGTTTCTTCACGTGAAATAACACGTCAGTTACCACTTTTCCCTTTTCTCCCCGATGGCTCATGGAAAGTTCAGCGTCATGGCGACGCAGCGTGTCGATGAGATAAGAGGCGAATGTGCGGTGTGTGCGTGTCGTTGTGGGTCAGAGGTCAAGGGTCAGGGGTCAGAACCTCAGATAATCTCCATCACAAAAAATGTTGATGATTATATAGCAGGACAATTAGCTCCCCAGTGGCTCAGTGGTCCTTTACCGGTTTGAACGCTTTAACCTTTTGACCTTTTGACGGTTGTTAGAATAATTGGCAATTTTTCTATACCATTTAAAGAAAAGTAACTATCTCATTTAAATATGTTTAGTTATGATTGTCCAATCTTGAGCATTTTCCAAATTAATGAGCAGAATCAATGTGATACAGTTTTATTAATGTGTTAAATTCATTGGATTAACAAAAAACAGATATTCCATTTGATTTTTCTCTTTTATATATAATATATATATGTATTTATGTGTATTTATATATATATATTCTATATGTATTTATTTATATAATATATATTTATTATATATATATGTATTTATATATTTATATATATACACTACCGTTCAAAAGTTTGGGATCACCCAGACAATTTCGTGTTTTCCATGAAAACTCACACTTTTATTTATCAAATGAGTTGCAAAATGTATAGAAAATATAGTCAAGACATTGACAAGGTTAGAAATAATGATTTGTATTTGAAGTTTAAATTTTTTTCTTCAAACTTTGCTTTCGTCAAAGAATGCTCCTTTTGCAGCAATGACAGCATTGCAGACCTTTGGCATTCTAGCTGTTAATTTGTTGAGGTAATCTGTTGAAATGTCACCCCACGCTTCCTGAAGCACCTCCACAAGTTGGATTGGCTTGATGGGCACTTCTTGGGACCATACGGTCAAGCTGCTCCCACAACAGCTCAATGGGGTTGAGATCTGGTGACTGGCCACTCCATTACAGACAGCAAGCTGCCTGCTGCTTCCCTCAATAGTTCTTGCACAATGTGGAGGTGTGCTTTAGGTCATTGTCCTGTTGGAGGAGGACATTGGCTCCAATCAAGCGCTGCCCACAGGGTATGGCATGGCGTTGCAAAATGGAGTGATAGCCTTCCTTATTTAAAATCCCTTTTACCTGGTACAAATCTCCCACTTTCCCAGCACCAAAGCAGCCCCAGACCATCACATGACATCCACCATGCTTGACAGATGGTGTCAGGCACTCTTCCAGCATCTTTTCACCTGTTCTGCGTCTCACAAATGTTCTTCTGTGTGATCCAAACACCTCAAACTTGGATTCATCTGTCCACAACACCTTTTTCCAATCTTCCTCTGTCCAATGCCTGTGTTCTTTTGCCCATACCAATCTTTTCTTTTCATTGGCCAGTCTCAGATATGGCTTTTCTTTGCCACTCTGCCTAGAAGGCCAGCATCCCGGAGTCGCCTCTTCACTGTCGACGTTGACACTGGCGTATTGCGGGTACCATTTAAAGAAGCTGCCAGTTGAGGACCTGTGAGGCGTCTATTTCTCAAACTAGAGACTCTAATGTACTTGTCTTCTTGCTGAGTTGTGCACCGGGACCTCCCACTTCTCTTTCTGCTCTGGTTAGAGCCCGTTTGTGCTGTTCTCTGAAGGGAGTAGTACACACCGCTGGAGGACATTTTCAGTTTCTTTGCAATTTCTGCATGGAATAGCCTTCATTTCTAAGAACAAGAATAGACTGGCGAGTTTCACAGGAAAGTTCTTTTTTTCTGGCCATTTTGAGAGTCTTATCGAACCCACAAATGTGATGCTCCAGATAATCAACTAGCTCAAAGGAAGGCCAGTTTTATAGCTTCTCTCATCAGCAAAACAGTTTTCAGCTGTGCTAACATAATTGCACAAGGGTTTTCAAGGGTTTTCTAATCATCCATTAGTCTTCTAAGGCGATTAGCAAACACAATGTACCATTAGAACACTGGAGTGATCGTTGATGGAAATGGGCCTCTATACACCTATGGAGATATTTCATTAGAAACCAGACGTTTCCACCTAGAATAGTCATTTACCACATTAACAATGTATAGAGTGTATTTCTGATTGATTTAATGTTATCTTCATTGAAAAAAACAATGCTTTTCTTTGAAAAATAAGGACATTTCTAAGTGATCCCAAACTTTTGAACGGTAGTGTATATATATGCATTTTTATATATATTTATATATATATATCCTCGACATCCTGACATCAATAAGTCAAAGACTGATGGTTCTTTACGAGTTGCAGGGTGTAAAAGCCAAAAGAGGAAACGTTGCGACAGCGACGCTGCAGAAGACGAGGACTTCATTCCGGATGTTGAAGCCGATGAAGATGAAGAAGAAGGGGAGGAAGAGGGGACTGAAGACGAAGAGGTGGAAGAGGACTCCGACTCTGGCTCGGATAGGCCGACTCCACATCACGTGAGTAGAACCTCCATTATATAATAATCATTTGAATAAAAGACAACATTTAGATCTGCCCAGAACTTTGTTGACTTTATAACTAATAAAATAAAACTCTTCTTCTCCTTTATTTCTCTGCATATGAACCAGAGCCACAAAACCCCCAACGGCCTCACGAGCAACATGATGCAGACGGTGTGGGACGCCATGAACACGGTCAAGCAGTTGTGAGTGACCTCGCTCTTCCTGTCAAACACACACACACACACACACACACACTCGACAAAAAGACGTCATAAACTAACTGGGCCGCGGTATTACTCCACACACTCACTGACTCGCATGTGTAAAGCATCATGTGTGTGTGTGTGTGCAACATAGTGTTTGTGACGTAATGTGTGTGACGTATTATGATGTGTGTGTGTGTGTGTGTGTTCCAGCCGGGTGGAGCACTACAGCAGCTGGGTGTTCCCGGAGTGGGTCGTCTCCACCGAGGTCTGGCACCTCGTTCCTCCCAGGTAGTCGAGCTTCAATAAACCTGTGATTATGGAGATGATCTGGTTAAAAGCAGCTGTATCTGATTAATTAATAATCAGGCATGAGAATCCCTCACCTTTCGGCGAAATTCGCCGTTTTGAAACCAAAATAGGTGACTTACGTGAATCGTGTAGATCCGAAGAGGTTTTGTTTTGGGGTAGGGGGGGGGCTTCAATTGGCCGGCCGGCGTTTCTGAGATTGGAGTGGGACACGGAGAAAATGTAGAGTGGTGCTCTTCGCAATAAAACATCTTTGATGGGACGTGTCGCGTCTCGGCCAATCAGCGTCAAGATGTCTTTAGCGTTTGGTGGTTTAGGTTAGCTTGAATGTTAGCCGCTACATCTGCTGCTTTCACGCTGCACGGTGGAGCGATGCTAACAAAGTACCCGTACGTTAAGAGCGATGTGATTTAGCATATTTTTAATATCGATACTTCATTAAGAGAGCGATCAGAGCTCACGCGCTGCTCCGTGTCGAGCTGTCTGCGCACACTGCGCTGCGCAGCGCTCACAGCGAGGGGCGTTAAGTGGCGGAATTTTCGGCTTTAAAAATAAAATAAAATTTAAGTTCAGTCTGTAAAGTTCTGTAACTCTACAGCTGCTCATCCTGATGAACTCTGTATCCTCTGGTCAGATACAGACTAACGGCCTCATAGTGTATCATCAATGCTATGATGGCTCCATGTAGTTTCATTAATATCTTGTAGGCTAAAACTAATATTACTGCCATTTGTTAAGTGTTGAAAAAGTTGGTAAAAAGTGATCCATACAGATGTTTTATTTATTACTATTATAGATAAATATACCAGTATCGTATTTATTAGGGATGCACCGATCTGATCGGCGCCGATCCATATCGGCCGATATTCCCATTATCGGTTTTGATCGGCGTTCTCAAAACGGCCGATCAGATGACGTAACATCTGCGAGAAAAACTATCAGAGACGTTTCAATCGCGGCGCATCGCAACGGAGACGATGCGCCCGGCGAGGGCCGCAGAGTGAGAGGTCAGAGGGGATCCTCACCACCGAGCGGCGTCCCCGTCCCCCGAGTTGAATCACTGGGTCAACTCGGCCGACTCTCACATGTCTGCCCCTAGAGACTGATGCTCACGGTAAACACATTCCATCGGGAGCAAAGAGGGTTTTGATAAAGTTAGCGGAAGGATTTAAGTGACAACATCCGGTTTTGCAAAGTTAGCGGAAAGAACCACGTGAAACAACATCCGGTTTTCAAAATAAGATGTCGACAAATCATACACGAACATATAAAAGTAAACAATGAACTGATTTTGTATCTTTATAGATCGTTTCTGAGATTTAGCTTAAATTATGCCAACATTAAAACATTTTTACTGTACCAAGGAAGAGTTTATAAAAATAAGTCAGACTTTTGTATGTTAAAATAAGTCCTGTAAATAGATTTTCCCAAAAGTTCCAGGAAATGAATAATGCAGATGTGTTCCATACATATCTGAAATCCCCTACAATAGCAATCAAACAATTTTAATGTATCAATTAGGAAATTTTTCAAAGTAAAAGTCCTAAATGTTTAAAGAAATCTGTAATTTCTTTAATGTTTGAGGTGCTTTATATATGTATTTCCTCATAGTCCTCTGCAATAATGCTACACAATAAATAGAATGCTTCAATCGACACCGTGATCGGTGATCGGCAGATACTGATTTCAGTGATCGGTGATCGGCACAAAAAACCTGATCGGTGCATCTCTAGTATTTATGGTATTGTATCAGTATCATGATATTTATGGCAGGTATGGTAAGAAGATCGTGACAACCAGATAGAGGCAGAACAGACTCGAGGAACAGACTCGTGGAACAGAGGAACAGACTCGAGGAACAGACTCGTGGAACAGACTCGAGGGACAGACTCGAGGAACAGACTCGAGGAACAGACTCGTGGAACAGAGGAACAGACTCGAGGAACAGACTCGAGGAACAGACTCGTGGAACAGAGGAACAGACTCGTGGAACAGACTCGAGGAACAGAGGAACAGACTCGAGGAACAGACTCAAGGGACAGACTCGAGGAACAGACTCGTGGAACAGACTCGTGGAACAGACTCGTGGAACAGACTCGAGGAACAGAGGAACAGACTCGTGGAACAGACTCGAGGAACAGAGGAACAGACTCGTGGAACAGACTCGAGGAACAGAGGAACAGACTCGTGGAACAGACTCGAGGAACAGAGGAACAGACTCGTGGAACAGACTCGAGGAACAGACTCGAGGAACAGACTCGAGGAACAGAGGAACAGACTCGAGGAACAGAGGAACAGACTCGAGGAACAGACTCGTGGAACAGACTCGAGGAACAGACTCGAGGAATAGAGGAACCGACTCGAGGAACCGACTCGTGGCTCAGCAGAGCACAAGACTTAAAGACTTGTTCACGCCAACAACAAAAAAGGAAGTTGGTTCATGAATGACCATATTATACACAATATTACTATTATTATAGGCCCGATCACTGACTTGGTGTCAGAATGGAGGACCTATAGATTATCATACAACGTCCAACATCCATGTTCGTGGAAGTACCAGCCCCCACCCCCCACGCGCGCGCGCTCACCTTTTTCACCCCTGACCCATTTTCATGCCTGAATAATATAGGAGAAAACAACTGTCGTCTGAGTAAAGATAACATTTACTTTTTGTTCATGCTTCGAGTGTATGTGAGTGCATGTGTGTGAGTGCATGTGAGTGCATGTGAGTGCGGAGTGCATGTGAGTGCGTGTGAGTATGTGAGTGTGTGTGAGTGCGTGTGAGTGCGGAGTGCATGTGTGTGAGTGCATGTGAGTGTGTGAGTGTGTGTGTGTGAGTATGTGAGTGTGAGTATGTGTGTGAGTGTGTGTGAGTGAGTGTGTGTGTGTGAGTGCGGAGTGCATGTGTGTGTGAGTGCATGTGAGTGTGTGTGAGTCCATGTGAGTGCGGTGTCTGTGTGTGAGTGTGAGTGAGTGCATGTGAGTGTGAGTATGTGTGTGAGTGTGTGTGTGTGAGTGAGTGTGTGTGTGTGAGTGCATGTGAGTGCATCCATACAGCTGATGAAAAACTTAATTACTGACTTCCTGGTCACTTTTATGTTCTTTTAACCCTTGTGTTGCCTTCGGGTCAATATGACCCGATTCAATGTTTAACCCTCCTGTTACCTTTATATTTACTAACATATTTTACCCTTGAGGTCAAGATGACCCCAGCTATTAAAATCTCCAGAAAATTATTAGAATTAATATTGTTTTCCAAGTTTAAGTGTGAGGTACTTTATGTTTGTTTGTTGACTCCCGAAAGAACACCGACATTAAACATTGAATCGGGTCAAGTTGACCCGAAGGCGACAGGAGGGTTAAATATTGAATCGGGTCAAAATGACCCGAAGGCAACACAAGGGTTAAGAGCTCAAATCTGTAACTTGACTGAACCTGTGTGACGTGATCATTACATTAATTCAAGGCGTTTATCCTCAGCGCCTCTCAACATGTGAAGAAGCTTTTCCGATCAAATATTCTACATTTAGATACAATATCAGATCAACAAGAGGTCTGGTGTGCTGGGAATGATGTATTACGAAGTAAAAGGTGTGTGTGTGTGTGTGTGTTCCTCAGTGATCTGGAGACGTACCTGCCTCAGGAGCTTCAGTCTGCTGCCTTCAGAGTGAACAGAGACGGGCTGGGGAAGGAGAAGACGCCTCTGGAGAGACTCGGCAGGTGAGAAGGATCCTTTCATTTGTAATGATGTGAAAACACACGGAATTAGAGCTTTCACCACTTTACTCGACAAATGTGCTACAAATTATTGGTTTGATTTGATTTTAAATAGAGTAGAAATATGTCACAATTGTTATTTTCAAAGTAAAACCTTAATTTCTTCACCTTTTTTAACTCCGCCCTGTTTACCAGGTTCTCGGCGAAGCCCGCCCACCCGGACCGCTGGGACATGCTGCTGTGTGCGGGGGGGCCGGTCTGGGCCATGGAGTGGTGTCCCACGCCCGACGGCGCCGAGGCGTCCCAGTACGTCGCTCTGGCCTGCCACCGGGGGATGGAGGACAAGCACTGTGTCAACAAGACGCACGGCGGAGTCGGACTCATTCAGCTGTGGCACCTGAGCACGCTGAAGTACAACAGCAGGTAGACGGCAATGCACTTTTTATTTAGGTATTATTATATAATTATTTAGTAATCTTATTTTTACATTATTTAATATTCTTTATAATTTTTATATATGTATATATATATATAAGATTAATAGATACAATTAAAAAAATATTTAAAAAGAATAAAGAAAAAGAAAAAATATATATATATTAATTATTTATTTATATATATTAATTATTTATTTAGGTATACATTGCTTCTAAATCTTTTTTTACATTTTATTTATTCTTTTTATTTATTTATATGTATACATTTATACATAAATAAAATAAGATTAATAAATAAAAAATGTAAAAGAATATAGATATAGATATTTTTTACATTCTTTTAAAATCTTTTTTATGTATTAATTATTTTTATATATTTTTATAAATAAATAAAATATTTCTTATTGACCTTTTTTATTCATATATATATATATAAACAAAAAAGATTAGTTAAAAAAATAATTTTATTTATTTACAAATAAAATTAAAAATGGAAAAAAAAACATATATATATATACAGGACTGTCTCAGAAAATTAGAATATTGTGATAAAGTTCTTTATTTTCTGTAATGCAATTAAAAAAACAAAAATGTCATGCATTCTGGATTCATTACAAATCAACTGAAATATTGCAAGCCTTTTATTCTTTTAATATTGCTGATTATGGCTTACAGCTTAAGAAAACTCTAAAATCCTATTTCATAAAATTTTAATATTTCCTCAGACCAAGTAAAAAAAAAGATTTATAACAGCTGAGTGTTTGTCAAGGCTCAGGAAACCCTTGCAGGTGTTTCGAGTTAATTAGACAATTCAAGTGATTTGTTTAATACCCTACTAGTATACTTTTTCATGATATTCTAATATTTAGAGATAGGATATTTGAGTTTTCTTAAGCTGTAAGCCATAATCAGCAATAAATCAGAATAAAAGGCTTGCAATATTTCAGTTGATTTGTAATGAATCCAGAATGCATGACATTTTTGTTTTTTTAATTGCATTACAGAAAATAAAGAACTTCATCACAATATTCTAATTTTCTGAGACAGTCCTGTATATATATTTTTCTTCTTTTCTTTTTCACTGAGTATTTTCTGTCCTCCCTGCAGACCGGACTCTCAGCCGGCCTTGGCCTACGGCTTGGCCCAGGACAGCGGCTTCGTCTGGACCCTGAAGTGGTGTCCTGCAGGAGGCTGGGAGCTCCCCAGCTGTGACAGGAAGGTGAGCAGGTGTTCCACCACCATGAGAGCCAGTACTCACAACGTGACTCTTCTTAAAAAGGTTTCTAAAACCCCTCTGCCCCTGAAGGCCCCGTTCCTGCCCAGACTGGGTCTTCTGGCAGTCGCCACCTCCAACAGCGTGGTCACCATCTACAGCCTGCCCCACCCGGACGCTCTGAACCACAGCACGGGGCTAACTGGTAAGACTGGTGCATTAAGTCTATAAAATACAAACACAACACCCAGGAATCGCAGTGTGTCGTGAGGCCACTAGAGGGCAGTGTTGCCTTTTGTAAAGCGTGGAGTCAGGTGTTGTGGATTAGAGCCTCGGCTGGTTTAGATGTGTGTTACACTCCTTTATGAGGAATGGAACGTGCAGATAGAAAAAGTCAAAACCAGTGGAAATAATTGACTTTGAATATATTTGTGCAACAAGTGAATGTGTCGAGGCCGGTGGAAGACACCAGAAACACTTATTATGTTCATTATTAATGAATCATCCTGAAAATAAAGAACCATGGCCATCACTACTTCCTAAAAACACAGGATGGCGTCTTCTAATAGCTTCTTTTTTAAATTTATTTATTCGACCACAACATCAAAATCTTAAAATATTCAGTTTCCACTGATATAAAAAGAGCGAATCGGAAACCAAATCACATTTCACATTTTTGATAATGATTTATAATGAGCTAAATTAATTGTTTTAGCTCAAGTTTTATTAGAAGGATTTCAGGCTTGTGTTTTATTATTTTAATCCACAACCTGAGCATCAGCGTATCGATCCTATCAGACGCTGATCTCGTATTCAATAAAACTGACTGTTTGCTCTGAAACACTTGAGAACACACACACACACACACACACACACACACACACACACTTCACCCTCCAGTAGTGTGTTAGTAGATGCTGACATTATAGAAGCTGGAGGCTGTGATCTAGTTCAGTGAGCGCTGCTGATGCAAGACTGGCCCCATCCTTCAAACACTGTGTGTGTGTGTGTGTGTGTGTGTGTGTGTGTGTGTGTGTGTGTGTGTGTGTGTGTGTGTGTGTGTGTGTGTGTGTGTGTGTGTGTGTGTGTGTGTGTGTGTGTGTGTGTGTGTGTGTGTGTGTGTGTGTGTGTGTGTGTGTGTGTGTGTGTGTGTGTGTGTGTGTGGCTTCTCTGATTAAACACCAGTCAGATCACAGTGTTTCTCATGAAACCCACCTCTCACACATTTCATTGCATCCCGGGGGACACACCCCCTCCCTCACGCTGTTGCTGGGCGGATCTTCTCTGCAGCATCGGGGTCGACTGTTCTCAGTGAAATATGCTGATGTCCATTATTTAAACATACCTCTAGAATCTTTACATGTAATTATACTCTCACACGTCTCCTTCTACATTACCTAGCTCCACATTTTGTGTTTATTTATTTTATCAAACATCTTAATTAATTCTAAATGACCATAAAGTATAAATGATGACATCATGCTGTATAGAAGAAGACTTGAAATTAGAGACTGAGACATAAACTCATGTTTACAATGTTTACTGAGGGAAAACATCAAGAGAGAAGTAGTCATTATATAGACTTCTATACAACCAGAGGAGTCGCCCCCTGGTGGTCAGGAGAGAGAATGCAGCTTTAACACATGAAGCATATACTTCTATACAACCAGAGGAGTCACCCCCTGGTGGTCAGGAGAGAG
This sequence comes from Pseudoliparis swirei, assembly GCF_029220125.1. Lineage (NCBI taxonomy): Eukaryota > Metazoa > Chordata > Actinopteri > Perciformes > Liparidae > Pseudoliparis > Pseudoliparis swirei. The sequence continues at coordinate 2,868,932 of NC_079399.1, forward strand.
AACGCAGCTTTAACACATGAAGCATATACTTCTATACAACCAGAGGAGTCACCCCCTGGTGGTCAGGAGAGAATGCAGCTTTAACACATGAAGCATAGACTTCTATACAACCAGAGGAGTCGCCCCCTGGTGGTCAGGAGAGAGAATGCAGCTTTAACACATGAAGCATAGACTTCTATACAACCAGAGGAGTCACCCCCTGGTGGTCAGGAGAGAGAATGCAGCGTTAACACATGAAGCATAGACTTCTATACAACCAGAGGAGTCGCCCTCTGGTGGTCAGGAGAGATAATGCAGCTTTAGACTTCTATACAACCAGAGGAGTCTGTGTACTGTGATTTAAGGACACCATCATAGGCGCTCATATGTACTTAAACCAGCCTGTTGCGTAACAATCGACTCTATTACAGTTGGCTTGGTTTTACGATGAAGATGAATTCCCAGAGCCCCGTGGACATGAGGGGCCAGATGAAACGGGACATTTCCATCGGTTTCTTTCTTTCTTTACTCCGAATCTTCATGGGTTCTGGTTTCCATTTTATTTTGAAGCCGTGGGTCATTGGCTCCAGCTTCCAGAGAGCTACTCCATCAGCCCCCTGCTTCCAACCATAGGTTACCATTATTGGATCGAAAGGTTGCAGAGCGCTCACATTTACACACACACACACATACACACACACACACACACTCACACGCACACGCACACACACTCAACTGCAGAGACTTGAACAGATACTGAGCTTTTAAATTGGGTTTTTAGAACAATATGAGCATTCAGGCGCCCTCGTGTGGCCCAAAGGTGTACTGCAGATATAAAAGATAATGCTAGAAATTCAACGGAATAGTCAAATATCTTTTTAAAAATAAAGTTGGATCGGCACAAATATTAATGTTCTCCAGGAGGATAAATCCTAAAGACTTTAGTGATCCTCTGACTTTCCATCTTGACTCAAATGTAGGACAAAATACCTTTTGAAATGAATGTAATCCCCATTGACTTGAACCGAGCATTAAGAAATAACCAATCTTTCAAACCGAAGACTGTAAATAAGATTAACATAAAAAAACGATTTATTGGATTATTCCAGGTAGGACGTTTATTTCTATCGACTTTGCTGTCACCTTCAACTCTGAGCCGCCGACCTGGACTTTATTTTTTTTGTCCGGAAAGAGAAAATATTTTTTAACACTTGAGCTCGCCTCGTGAAAATAGATTTAGAAACCGGAGGTGGAGACGGTTCACGTAACCGAGTGAAGAACGACCAGCGGGTTTGCTTCTGAGAGGCGGCGAGCACTAATTAAATGCAGATTAGCGATCTCACACGAGCGGAATAACTCCGACGGCCGAGTGGGTTAAAGGTGGAATTAGACTTGGGTTAAAGGTGTGTGTGTGTGTGTGTGTGTGTGTGTGTGTGTGTGTGTGTGTGTGTGTGTGTGTGTGTGTGTGTGTGTGTGTGTGTGTGTGTGTGTGTGTGTGTGTGTGTGTGTGTGTGTGTGTGTGTGTGTGTGTGTGTGGACAAAAGAGGGTGCCTGCGTAGTGAACGCACATCATTTACGGCGCCGTTCTCCAGACAAGGATCTATAATTGAAGTGACAAAGAAGATTCATCGGCGAGCCGGTTGTTTGTGTTCGGAGCCGTGAATTTCAGGCCGAGTAGCCGACGCCCCCTTGTGCCCCGACTGTCAATCACCATGGATGAGGGGGGAGGGGGGGGGGGGGACACAGAAAAGCTAGATAAGTGTTTTTTTATTTATCGGGTGTTGTACTTATAGTCCCCACGAGACGGTTATCAGGCGCCAGTGGAGGCCTTTTACATTACTTTTCAATTGGGTTCATTTGAGTTCCTTAATTAATAATAATATCCTCTGAGTAGTGTAAACCAGACCGAGCAAATACTTCATAAAAAGAGAATTCTCACCAAAACCAATATTTTCATGACGCTATAATGTACCTTTTACCTGGTGCAGATTTCTACCGAGCCGAGCTTGAACGCACCACGGAAATTAAATTAAATATCTGAGATATCAAAATGTTTAGGTCGGTTGTTCCAAATGTTTTCTAAATAGTCTCATATACAAGGGCATAATAGGCCATATATATATATATATATATACGTCTCTGGTAGAGACCTGTCAATCACCTTGTAGCCCCGCCCCTAAAGCATAGCCTGTTAATTCCTCCGACTGTTGAAATGTGAGTTTTTCGTAGACTCCGTAGCCGTTTCAGACCCGGTTCTGGGCTGTGAAGACGTGCTGGATTACAGCCGGTCTGGGTGGACCCCCCCCCCCCCCAGAGGCCTGAGCGCTGGTCTGGGAACAGGTTAAAGATTAGAACTTGATTTAGCAGTCGTCCCCAGATGGTATAAAAGACGTGATGGAAGGTGAACAGTGAGGGGGACAACGTATCGATCCACCGGAGGAGGAAACTAATGACGGGAAACAGACTTTCGTTAGTTATTGGATTTTTACCTCCATTAAACTCAACAGTGATCGTCAAGCGGTTCTTAACCACGTCGGAGGAGCTCTCCGTCTCCACCACTATGCAAACGACTGCTGTAAGACTCGACAGTTATGAGCCTCGCAGGATGGATTGAACATCCCGCGCCGTCGAGAGGTCAAGAGGTCCGCGTCAACCGGTATGAATTTATGCCACAGATCGTATATTAAGAATAGACGTGGTCACCCGTTGGTGTGTGGACGGATGTTGGTTTGACGCCTTGTATTTAGCAATTTGAATGTCGTCATCTTGTTTTTTTGCACCCAAAAGAATGGAAGGTACGCCATATACGTCTGGTGGAGACCTGTCGATCACCTTGTAGCCCCGCCCCTAAAGTATACCCTGCGTTATGGTCTGTTTGACACTAGATTACCATAATTTACTAAGAGAGAAGTAGTCATTTATATAGTTTTATACAACCAGAGGAGTCGCCCCCTGGTGGTCAGGAGAGAGAATGCAGCTTTAACACATGAAGCATAGACTTCTATACAACCAGAGCAGTCACCCCCTGGTGGTCAGTAGAGAGAATGCAGCGTCAACACATGAAGCATAAACTTCTATACAACCAGAGGAGTCGCCCCCTGGTGGTCAGGAGAGAGAATGCAGCTTTTACACATGAAGCATAGACTTCTATACAACCAGAGGAGTCGCCCCCTGGTGGTCAGGGTGGAGAATGCAGCTTTAACACATGAAGCATAGACTTATATACAACCAGAGGAGTCGCCCACTGGTGGTCAGGAGAGAGAATGCAGCTTTTACACATGAAGCATAGACTTCTATACAACCAGAGGAGTCGCCCCCTGGTGGTCAGGGGGGAGAATGCAGCTTTAACACATGAAGCATAGACTTCTATACAACCAGAGGAGTCGCCCCCTGGTGGTCAGGAGAGAGAATGCAGCTTTAACACATGAAGCAGAGACTTCTATACAACCAGAGGAGTCGCCCCCTGGTGGTCAGGAGAGAATGCAGCTTTAACACATGAAGCAGAGACTTCTATACAACCAGAGGAGTCGCCCCCTGGTGGTCAGGAGAGAATGCAGCTTTAACACATGAAGCAGAGACTTCTATACAACCAGAGGAGTCGCCCCCTGGTGGTCAGGAGAGAATGCAGCTTTAACACATGAAGCATAGACTTCTATACAACCAGAGGAGTCGCCCCCTGGTGGTCAGGGGGGAGAATGCAGCTTTAACACATGAAGCATAGACTTCTATACAACCAGAGGAGTCACCCCCTGGTGGTCAGGAGGGAGAATGCAGCGTTAACACATGAAGCAGAGACTTCTATACAACCAGAGGAGTCACTGTTGTTCTTTTCGCATCCAATGCTTAGTTTTTTTTCCAATACCAATAAACATAAAATATAAAGCTTGGTTCATGTTTCTCTCTGCAGGAAAAGCCGGTGAACAGCTGCCGATTTACAAGGTAGGCTCCTGTGAATTACCTCATGTGTGTGTGTGTGTGTATACACACATCCACCACTGCTGGTGTCTTTGATGCCACAGTTGACGGATCCTCCGTCTTGTGTCCTGCAGGCAGAAGGAGTGCTGACCCTGAAGCTGGGCTCCCTCAAAGCCCCTCGCCATGAGAAGAGCGGTCGAGTCCTGTCCATGGATTGGCTGCCGGAGAAACCTCACAACATAATGGCTGTCGGCTTTTATGACGGTACGAATTGACTTCTTGATTAATCGGTTCAGAAGGAACAAATGAAGAGTCTGAATCCCTTCAGGTTCATCTTCTGATGGATCGATCCCTCAAACATCGCTCCTCATATTTGTTGTAATTATATGATGATGTCCGCCCCCCCCCCCCCCCTCCTCCTAGGCGTTGTAGGTCTGTGGGATCTCACCACTAAGTCGGCCCTGTTGCGGCTGCAGGAGCCGGGCTCTCTGACCCTGCTGCCCTATCGGTGCCTGCTGGCTCACGACCATGCCGTCCTGGCGCTGGCCTTCTGCCCCGCCTCCAGGTGAGACTCCTGTCACTCACACACCAAGTCTTCTCGCCACGCCGTCCTTTTTTATTTATATATATATATATATAGGACATCTCTCCTGGTCGAGTTAGAAGTTTATTCTACAAAACACAACATGCAGGAATATGATAAAAGGTCTTTTCTAATGCTAACTTTTGGTGAATTTAGTAGAAATCTACAGTCACAAATTTACAAAGTATTAAAAAGAAACTCCTCCAGTTTTGGGATGAATTAATTAATTATGTCTATTTTTTTAAATCATTCGTTCTTTTTGATTTGTACCATATTTTTTTTAAACTAAATTTTTTACCATTTGATCTTTTATTTTTGTTTATATTTGTAATTTTTTTTACATTTGTTAATTTTTTGTAATGTTTATTATTTTTGTTATTTGTTATTTTTTGTATCATTTTTTTTGGTTTGTATATTTTTGATTTGTAATTTTTTTCCATTTGTTCTTTTTTTATCAATATTGTTTTTAATGTATCATTTGTTCTTTACATATTTTTTTTTAAATATATTTTTTTAGTATCCCTGTGAGAGGGGGGGGGCTCAGGGGGGTCTAGCTCTGCTTTCAAGCCTTGAATTACAAGTAAATGAACACATTTGGTCGAGCAGGTATGAGCTCGTCATAGATATCAGCGTATATAAATATTAAATAATGACTTAGAAAATTCTAATAATTTAATGGAAACCCCCAAATACAAATATTGATTTCTGGCTAGAAATTCTTGTTCAAGCCAAATGTCCTCCTCCTCCTCCTCCTCAGGTTCTTGCTGGTGACGGCGGGGGAAGACCGCTACGTGAAGACCTGGGACCTGAGGCGGCTCTACGAGCCCATCACGGTCCAGAAGCGCTACCTGACCAACGAGATCTACTGGCCCCTGAACGCACCGGGGATCCTGTTGGCCCAGGAGAACGCCTACGCCCCGTAAGGCGGCTGCTATTGTGATGCCTTCACTGTTTGTGTTGCTTTGTGTGTCGTTGTGTTAATATTACACATACATATGGTTTTTTTCTAGGTACGGCTCACAGGGAGTGCATTACTTCGACCATCACTTGCGAGCCATCTTCGCAATTCCTCGGACCAGCACCGTGTGGGTGAGTGTGACGTCGTCTCTACACCTTTCAGTCGTTGGCTTTTCAAAATAAAATACACACAAATGCATTTTCTGAAACAGGAACTTCGCCTTTCTTTGCTCCCCGTTCTGTCTCAGTCCATCTCGTACACGGAGTGGTTGAACAGCGTGGTGACGGCCGACGGCCTCGGGGAGGTGATCCTCTCGCTGCTGCCTCAGATCGGCGTCATCCCTCAGTACATCAAGCGCACGCTGGACCGCCGCTTCGTGAGTTTTCGCCGCTTTCGTCGTCACGGAAACGCGGAGGAACGGCGGCGGGATGCGAAGCGCTAACCGTCCTTTCTTTTTCCATGAACGCGTCTCAGCCCGTCTACCTCACGTCTCTGGTGCCTCACGAGGCGAGCGAGGAAGACGATGGAGGACCGGAGGAGGAGGAGAATGTAGAGGGGGACGCCGTCGAAGAGCAGGAAGGAGGAGAGGAGGAGAACGGCGGGGGAGGAGGTGGAAAGAACAAATGTCCTCCTCTGAAGTTCCAGACGTACGAGGAGGCTGCGAAGAGGAACTGGCTCCAGCACACGGACAACGACATGGTGGGTGGACCCTGGAGAACACGTTGACCTCCAGGAGAACATGTTGACCTCCAGGAGAACACATTGACCTCCAGGAGAACATGTTGACCTCCAGAGAACACGTTGACCTCCAGGAGAACATGTTGACCTCCAGAGAACACGTTGACCTCCAGGAGAACACGTTGACCTGTAGGAGAACATGTTGACCTCCAGGAGAACACGTTGACCTCCAGGAGAACATGTTGACCTCCAGAGAACACGTTGACCTCCAGGAGAACACGTTGACCTCCAGAGAACACGTTGACCTCCAGGAGAACATGTTGACCTCCAGAGAACACGTTGACCTCCAGGAGAACACGTTGACCTGTAGGAGAACATGTTGACCTCCAGGAGAACACGTTGACCTCCAGAGAACACGTTGACCTCCAGGAGAACATGTTGACCTCCAGAGAACACGTTGACCTCCAGGAGAACACGTTGACCTGTAGGAGAACATGTTGACCTCCAGAGAACACGTTGACCTCCAGGAGAACATGTTGACCTCCAGAGAACACGTTGACCTGTAGGAGAACATGTTGACCTCCAGAGAACACGTTGACCTCCAGGAGAACATGTTGACCTCCAGAGAACACGTTGACCTGTAGGAGAACACGTTGACCTCCAGGAGAACACGTTGACCTCCAGAGAACATGTTGACCTCCAGGAGAACACGTTGACCTCCAGGAGAACATGTTGACCTCCAGAGAACACGTTGACCTGTAGGAGAACATGTTGACCTCCAGAGAACACGTTGACCTCCAGGAGAACATGTTGACCTGTAGGAGAACACGTTGACCTCCAGGAGAACACGTTGACCTCCAGGAGAACATGTTGACCTCCAGAGAACACGTTGACCTGTAGGAGAACACGTTGACCTCCAGGAGAACACGTTGACCTCCAGGAGAACATGTTGACCTCCAGGAGAACACGTTGACCTCCAGGAGAACATGTTGACCTCCAGAGAACACGTTGACCTGTAGGAGAACATGTTGACCTCCAGAGAACACGTTGACCTCCAGGAGAACATGTTGACCTCCAGGAGAACACGTTGACCTGTAGGAGAACATGTTGACCTCCAGAGAACACGTTGACCTCCAGGAGAACACGTTGACCTCCAGAGAACACGTTGACCTGTAGGAGAACATGTTGACCTCCAGAGAACACGTTGACCTGTAGGAGAACATGTTGACCTCCAGGAGAACACATTGACCTCCAGGAGAACACGTTGACCTGTAGGAGAACACGTTGACCTCCAGGAGAACACGTTGACCTCCAGGAGAACACGTTGACCTCCAGAGAACACGTTGACCTCCAGGAGAACATGTTGACCTCCAGGAGAACACGTTGACCTCCAGGAGAACACGTTGACCTCCAGGAGAACATGTTGACCTCCAGAAGAACACGTTGACCTCCAGGAGAACACGTTGACCTCCAGAGAACACGTTGACCTCCAGGAGAACATGTTGACCTCCAGAGAACATGTTGACCTGTAGGAGAACACGTTGACCTCCAGGAGAACACGTTGACCTCCAGAGAACACGTTGACCTCCAGGAGAACATGTTGACCTCCAGGAGAACTTGTTGACCTCCAGAGAACATGTTGACCTCCAGGAGAACACGTTGACCTCCAGGAGAACACGTTGACCTCCAGAGAACACGTTGACCTCCAGGAGAACATGTTGACCTCCAGGAGAACATGTTGACCTCCAGAGAACATGTTGACCTCCAGGAGAACACGTTGACCTCCAGGAGAACACGTTGACCTCCAGAGAACACGTTGACCTCCAGGAGAACACGTTGACCTCCAGGAGAACATGTTGACCTCCAGGATAACACGTTGACCTCCAGGATAACACGTTGACGTCCAGGAGAACACGTTGACCTCCAGGAGAACATGTTGATCTCCAGGAGAACATGTTGTCCTCCAGAGAACACGTTGACCTCCAGGAGAACATGTTGACCTCCAGAGAACACGTTGACCTGTAGGAGAACACGTTGACCTCCAGGAGAACACGTTGACCTCCAGAGAACACGTTGACCTCCAGGAGAACACGTTGACCTCCAGGAGAACACGTTGACCTCCAGGAGAACACGTTGACCTCCAGAGAACACGTTGACCTCCAGGAGAACATGTTGACCTCCAGGAGAACTTGTTGACCTCCAGAGAACATGTTGACCTCCAGGAGAACACGTTGACCTCCAGGAGAACACGTTGACCTCCAGAGAACACGTTGACCTCCAGGAGAACACGTTGACCTCCAGGAGAACACGTTGACCTCCAGGAGAACATGTTGACCTCCAGGATAACACGTTGACCTCCAGGATAACACGTTGACGTCCAGGAGAACACGTTGACCTCCAGGAGAACACGTTGATCTCCAGGAGAACATGTTGTCCTCCAGAGAACACGTTGACCTCCAGGAGAACATGTTGACCTCCAGAGAACATGTTGACCTGTAGGAGAACACGTTGACCTCCAGGAGAACACGTTGACCTCCAGAGAACACGTTGACCTCCAGGAGAACACGTTGACCTCCAGGAGAACACGTTGACCTCCAGGAGAACACGTTGACCTCCAGGAGAACATGTTGACCTCCAGAGAACACGTTGACCTGTAGGAGAACATGTTGACCTCCAGAGAACACGTTGACCTCCAGGAGAACATGTTGACTTCCAGAGAACACGTTGACCTGTAGGAGAACATGTTGACCTCCAGAGAACACGTTGACCTCCAGGAGAACATGTTGACCTCCAGAGAACACGTTGACCTGTAGGAGAACATGTTGACCTCCAGGAGAACACGTTGACCTGTAGGAGAACACGTTGACCTCCAGGAGAACACGTTGACCTGTAGGAGAACACGTTGACCTCCAGGAGAACACGTTGACCTCCAGGAGAACACGTTGACCTCCAGAGAACACGTTGACCTCCAGGAGAACATGTTGACCTCCAGGAGAACACGTTGACCTCCAGGAGAACATGTTGACCTCCAGGAGAACATGTTGACCTCCAGAAGAACACGTTGACCTCCAGGAGAACACGTTGACCTCCAGAGAACACGTTGACCTCCAGAGAACACGTTGACCTCCAGGAGAACATGTTGACCTCCAGAGAACACGTTGACCTGTAGGAGAACACGTTGACCTCCAGGAGAACACGTTGACCTCCAGGAGAACACGTTGACCTCCAGAGAACACGTTGACCTCCAGGAGAACACGTTGACCTCCAGGAGAACACGTTGACCTCCAGGAGAACACGTTGACCTCCAGGAGAACATGTTGACCTCCAGGAGAACACGTTGACCTCCAGAGAACACGTTGACCTCCAGGAGAACATGTTGACCTCCAGGAGAACTTGTTGACCTCCAGAGAACATGTTGACCTCCAGGAGAACACGTTGACCTCCAGAGAACACGTTGACCTCCAGGAGAACACGTTGACCTCCAGGAGAACACGTTGACCTCCAGAGAACACGTTGACCTCCAGGAGAACACGTTGACCTCCAGAGAACACGTTGACCTCCAGGAGAACACGTTGACCTCCAGGAGAACACGTTGACCTCCAGGAGAACACGTTGACCTCCAGGAGAACACGTTGACCTCCAGGAGAACACGTTGACCTCCAGGAGAACACGTTGACCTCCAGAGAACATGTTGACCTCCAGGAGAACACGTTGACCTCCAGAGAACACGTTGACCTCCAGGAGAACACGTTGACCTCCAGAGAACACGTTGACCTCCAGGAGAACACGTTGACCTCCAGGAGAACAAGTTGACCTCCAGAGAACACGTTGACCTCCAGAGAACACGTTGACCTCCAGGAGAACACGTTGACCTCCAGAGAACACGTTGACCTCCAGAGAACACGTTGACCTCCAGGAGAACATGTTGACCTCCAGGAGAACACGTTGACCTCCCCTCTCTGGGTTCAATTCAGAGAACGATGATGGCAACACCTCTGAAGTTATCGTAACCAAGGTGGACTACAAAGATGGCCGCTCGCTCGAACTAATGTGCACGGGCAGAAGAGCGGGCGGCTAACGTTACATCGCTAGCCAAACATCGGGATCATCGGGTTATTGTGCATTGTTTGTATTGCCAACAGGAAGTTGATCCTTTTTTCCCCGCGTTTTTCGATCCCAACGCGTCTCAGCGAGTCTGAGGATGAAACTATATCAATTCATTCATAAACTGTGTGACTCTGTGTTGGAAACGAGAAGAGTTCAAACAGTTTTTACACCCAATGATTAAATCACATTATTTATAATTGATTATTATTAAAGTTTATTAATAAAACTTTACGGTCGTAAACATTACGATTTATTACTTCTTCCAGCGGAGCTTCGCGAGGAGTGAGAAGCGAGCGGTGTGGAAACGAATGAGAGACACGGAGCTGAAGACCAAGCTGAACATGGACGAGAGGCCCCTGGCTGCACTGCACAAGGTACACACACACACACAGACACACACACAGACACACACAGACACACACACACACAGACACACACACACAGACACACACACAGTGCAGATGTCGCTGCAACACAACGTTAGGAAAGAAGGGAAGTCACAGCAGAGTACAGTACAATAGAGGAAAGATATTTAAAATATAATGTATATATATAATTTGATGTTCGTGATATTATTATTTTTTTCTAAGTTATCAGTAGTTCACATTTGCCTTTTATTATTATTTTTACTATGTCGCTTTCTTTTTCTTTTGGTTTTCTTTTTCCTGTTCTGGTTTTTTTGTTGTTGCTTGTACGACATTTTATGTTTTGATCCATATGTGTGTGTACTGTCTGTGTGGCTAAAGGGTTAGGGGAGGGGCCGTCCAACTCCTCATCTCAGAGGAGCCTACAGACCTCGGTTGTTAATGCCTGTCAGTATGTACACGTTATGTATGTACCTATGGAAAATAAACTACTTACTTAAGTGAAGGAAACACTGAGAGGAAAGAAAAGTGAGAAGAATAACCCTCTCTTTGTCTCTCTCTCTCTCTCTGATGAGCAGCTATAAAGACAGGCAGAATGTAATGATGTGTAAAATGAGAAAAACGTCTCCGTGGGAGGAAGGATGGAGAAGGATGGAGAAAGGGAGGGCATCCATTTGAGCTGTTTAATTTTAAGAGGGGCCGAGTGGGGGGGGGGGGGGGGGTCTCCGTGGCCTCTGGGACCAGATGATGGACTGACTCTTCACTTCATCTCAAAAAAACTAAACGCCGCTGGGTTTTCTTCTTCTTCCTTTTTGCTTGTAGGGGATAAATGGATAATAAAGAGTACTAGAAGGAGGGGGGGGGGGGTTAAGAGGAGGGACAGCGGGAGGATTTATGGTGATGAAGAGAGGGATGGATGAGGGTCAGTAAAGAAGAGGAAGGAGCGAGAGGTGAAATCGACTCGCTGAGTCATTCACCAAGGAGGGAAGATACGTCCTTTGTGTTCCTGAAGGATTTAAATTAAGCCAGACCTTAATTAAAGGTACAGTGCACCCCAAAATCTAGCTCGTTTTGGGCTTCATGTAGATTAGGAGATGGAGATTATAGTTTATAGTTTGTACCTGGAGCACCACGAGACTCATATAAAGCAAATCTAAATTGCACAACAGCACTACAGTAATATATGTTTTTAGACGTTGGGGTGTACTGTCCCTTTAAATGTGTATAACGACCTTCCTTCTGTCCTCAGGTGCGCTTCAACCCCAACATGTGCTGCCACACCTGGCTGGCGTCCGGCGGCCAGACGGGCCTGGTCAGAATCCACTGTCTGAGGGCGATGATCGGCTCCCAGTCCAAGAAGATCATCGGCGAGACCCGGAGCCAGGTCCGAGGCCAGGAGGCGGGGGAGGAGCTATAACACCGGGCCGGCTTGAAGGTGGATCACAACACACACAACAAGCCTGCTGCTCACGGACACGGTTCTGAGCGTTCTGCCTGAACCCAGAGAGAGTTCCCGTCTCCACGACCCGTTTTTTACTTCCCCACCGAAATGTCTCACATACGCACTTTTTATTCTCAAAAAGCGTTTGAAAGGTTTTTGAACGTTTCTCATTCTCCATGAAGATGGATTCCAGTTCCTCCAATTTCAAACGTGGCCGTGAATCCGTATTTCCGACTCGGCCCAAGGTTTGAATGTAAATAATCAGCTGCATTCACTGTCTCTCAGGAAAAAATACAACTCTTTTTTTGGGGGGGGATATTAACAACGGAAAGAAATCTTCATCCGGCTGACATCTAGTGGTTGAAGTGGTGTACTGCACACACGTGGTTAACTTGTTATTGAAGGAGGATTTCAAAATGTACAACAACATGCGTCGTATTTGTTTTCACTGCAGAAATTATGTTACGTTCACAAAATTAAAGATTTTAGCAAAGTTTATTTATAACTTTTTCTTTTAAACCGTTAAAACATTCCACCGCAGCATTTGTGCATGTGCGTCTTCACATTTGATTAAATTCCTACAAAACTACAGCGATCTTCACGTGAACTGACACACATTATATCAAGATTATTATCTTTACTTTCGACATCTTCTCCCGCTGTCGCTGTTTCAAGCTGCTGCGTTCAGGAAACAGCAACGAGCCTTCACGGAAAAACATCACCCCAAAAAAAAACACAGCACCTTCATATCGTCATGACTACGGGGAAAGCATCCATGTTGTTTCTGGGTTCCTTGGAGCTCATTTCTGCTGCTGCGTTTTTGTATTTTTTGTCTTTTATCGTGTGGAGAATAACTTTTAACTGAGGGGGAAATACTTGAACTTTTATCGGTGCATCTCTGCCGGATGTTTATGAACGACGTCGTGTGTGTGTTGGTGAATTATCCCTGTTGTCGTTCGGTGGTTTCAAAGGTTTTGATTCTTTATTTAATTAAAGCTGTTTCCTAATTTTTCAGTGTCTTTAAAAAAAACAACTGAGAAAAGTCAAAGCTCTTGTTCTCTTTCTAGAAGTCGTCTCACGCGTCACTCTGAGTTTAATTAGAGGTTTTTCAGAATGCGTTTTAACTAAAAGTTAATAGTTCTTAACTTGTATAAAAAATAATGATGATAAAAGCACCAGGATGTACAGCAAGTCTTCTTTTTTTTGTGCTCTGTTTCTATTTTTGGAAATGTTTAAATATAATAAAAGTTGTTTTTGTAAAGATGAGTAGAAATGAAATAAAAGTATTTTGGTGGTCTGCAGCTTAACATCTCCACAACATGAACCGTTAGATCGTTTCTCCTCATGAACTTGTTCCAGGATTATTATCTCCATCAAAAACTAAAATATAAAAGAGAATTTCCTTCAATCTGCAGCTTTTATTTCACGTTACAAAAAAAATAAATATTCCTCCTGCACATCAAAATGAAAATATCAAACATCACAGATGTGACATGTGGAGTTACGCAACATCAGCAGAGCACAAAGACCAACATGGAGGACCGGTTGTACAACAGGATCAAAGAATTTACACATACACACATACACACATCATACACAGAAAATACACAATATTTGACATATTTACAACACACAGGATAATCATCACAACACGGGTCATTCCCAAACGTTACACTTCCATAAATGAAGAAATTCCTCGTGTGTGTATCAAAACTCCAGTAAAATGCATTTGGTCTGTTACATTCACTTGCATGTATATTCTCATTTTAAATTATTTCAAAATGTATTTAAATATACATCTTAAAAAAAAGTGAAAATAAATAATTTTTAAGGAGAAGATCTTTGATTGATTTGATCGATCCGATTGGCAGTTGAACGAGGAAACTTCAGTTCTGCTCATGAAATTTAATAACAGCTAACAACCATGCAAAGGGTCGGATCGGATGGTGTGTGAAGGAGTCGAGGGAGCAGTGAAGGAGTCGAGGGAACGGCGAAGGAGTCGAGGGAAAGGCGAAGGAGTCGAGGGAGCAGTGAAGGAGTCGAGGGAACAGAGAAGGAGTTGGAAAGGTGAAGGAGTCGAGGGAGCAGTGAAGGAGCCGGTTGAAGGAGTCGAGGGAACAGAGGAGTTGGAAAGGTGAAGGAGGCGGTTGAAGGAGTCGAGGGAACAGAGAAGGAGTTGGAAAGGTGAAGGAGTCGAGGGAGCAGTGAAGGAGCCGGTTGAAGGAGTCGAGGGAACAGAGAAGGAGTTGGAAAGGTGAAGGAGGCGAGGGAGCAGTGAAGGAGTCGAGGGAACGGCAAAGGAGTCGATGGAAAAGCGAAGGAGGCGAGGGAACGGAGAAGGCAAAGAAGTCGAGGGAAGGACGAAGGAGTCGAGGGAGCGGTAGAGGAGTCACGGTGGCATTCAAGTGTCTTGGTTACCGTGGAAACCCTTCGGCCCCGCGGAGTCCCCTTGACTAAAACAACTACAACTGATGATTGCAAAAGGAATCTGAAGCAGTGATGACGTCATTTAGACATTTTGTCTGAATCTGTTCGGCTCGTGTTGAACAGACGTTTTGTTTTTGGGCGTCTTATCAAAAAAACTCTCGACTCAGAACCGGACGTGCAAAACATGCCCACTCGTTTCCTGGTTTTAGGTTACCCTTTTTAGGGGAGGATTTTATTTTGAAAATCCAGCCTCAAAGGCCCCTAGACTGGCAAAACATGGATTGATGGATAATTGGATAAACTGATAGACTGATGGACGGATGGATGGATGGATAGACTGATGGACTGATGGACGGATGGATGGATGGATGTATCGATGGGTAACACTAAAACAGGGATGAGAAAGGGATGAGATGGATGACGGCTTGGAGCTGAAGCTAATGGTCCGACTGGAGGACCTAAATCACTTCCTCCCTCAGACCTGTCGGAGTGGACGAGTCCGACACTCATCGATACAGAACCACCACCGGGCAGAACCTCCTCACCGGGCCCTCTTACCACAGAACAGAACAAACCCCCAAAAGGAACCACCTAAATCTCCCTAAACGGCTGTTGTTGTAATCTTAAGAAACATCAAAGCCAGTTCCTTAGATTAAGGTCATTTTTCATGATGACGGGTTTTTAGCATCTCACTTGTTCTCCTTGTCAAAGAGTCAATGTGATAACATAAAATAATAAAATAACGTTATTTCACGACTCGCTGCAGATCCATGTCCGACCTGTAGTGGAACAAAGATGGCGGTGAGCCGTAGAGTCCGTGTCTACGAGCCTTTTGGGAAAGCTAAGAATGAAGAGTCGCCCACGTGTCCCCGTTAGCTCCACGCTAACAGGTTAGCTCGTGCTAATATTTTATTACTTTACGTTACTGTCGTGAAAAAGTATTATTGTAGAGGATGAGTAGCATCATCTAATCTTTAAAGTACTTGTGTGGTCCGACATCTGGCAGTTTCCATTTAATTTGATGAAATAAAATATAATAAAGCCGTTTTTTTCAATATATTGTATGTTTTTAATTTGTCAAAATGTATGCATGCATTTTATTCATTTCTGTGAAGAAAACTACTCGTACATTTTTATTTTTTTTAGGCTCATTATTATTTAAGATATTATTATTTATTTTTTACGCAGTTAAAACAACCAAAGAGCTAATAGAATAATGTCAACAATTATGCAATTTTCTCAAGTTTTATACAAACTTCCTGTTGTGTTCATTTGTTATTGTTAATAAATATATTATGAAATATCCTTAAAATATCACGTAGTCGGGGCTCTTCAGTCGACTCAATGATAGAAAAAGTTGAGAAACACCGAGCCAGATGTCAAACGTTTCTCCTATTTTGAGTTTTATTTTGAAAGGGTGCCCCCTGCTGCTCCGATCTGTCGCGCTCGTATTAACGCAAACTTTATGGCGTCGTGGAGAAAAAACGCCGGAGTGCGAGTAAAACTCAAGTTTCTTAAAAAGGTCTGTAACTTATTTTAACTCCTGTAAACATGAAGATGAGCGTGTGCAGCCTGTGTTCCTCTTTTTGAAGAGGAGGGGCTTCAATGGAGGACGGAGGACGGCGTGGAGCTCCAGACTACCGACACGTGGAGGAGTTCACCGTCCCGGGACTTAAAGGCAAACACAAAGAAAAAGTTTCTGGGAGTCACAGGAAGCTGCGTTGTGGAACCATCACGCCGGGGGTCAGTCACTGGGGTCCTGGCACTGGGAGCAGTGGCTCATGTCTTCAGAGTGCAGCTCCACCTGGATGGTGATGCTGTGGAAGCCGAACTTGGCGTGCAGCAGGTCGGTGGCGTCCCGCAGCACCAGCTGAGCGTCGGCGCCCTCCTCTGGCGGGAAGTGAGGGAGCAGAAAGAGACACAGCGTGAGTCGCTTTCTTTACGAGATATGGTCGCGCTACGACCTTTCTTTATTTTCCTCTTTTAGCAAGTGTCACCTTTTAGTGACTTGAAATCTCTATTTTGAATAGTTTCACCCTGAACTTTTCTCTTTAGGGTTGCATTGTGACCAAGTTACCAACGACAGCTCATTGAGCCATGATACTCAGATGCCTGAAGAATGCAGTCCTGTTATCTGTGAATGGAGCCTGGTTCTGCTCCAATGGTCCGTGCTGCTGCAGCGCCTCCTTGTGGCCGAGCACAGCAGGACCGGCAGTCGTTACACAGTCGGAGAGAATCGATCTGGCATTCAAGGAAGTGTTTGTTTACTCGTGTTTGTTCTATCGCTCGTCTCTTCTCTGCTAACGTCGCTCTGGGAGAAGATAGAAGTTTAAACTCTGAGGTGAAAACGATGTTCAGCTTCTAATTAGAGTAGAGTTACATTCACGTTACAACACAACGGCTTCTTTCACAACTTCCTCCATCTTTAGACCCTCGACTGCACAAGTTACATCACCTACTCTCCTCTGCTACATCCTAGTTTCTACAAAGAGACACAAATCAACGACAAAGAGACACACAATGACCACAAAGAGACACACAATGACTACAAAGAGACACACAATGACTACAAAGAGACACACAATGACCACAAAGAGACACACAAAGACTACAAAGAGACACACAAAGACTACAAGGAGACACACAATGACTACAAGGAGACACACAATGACTACAAAGAGACACACAAAGACTACAAGGAGACACACAATGACTACAAGGAGACACACAATGACTACAAAGAGACAAATCAACTACAAAGAGACACACAATGACTACAAAGAGACACACAATGACCACAAAGAGACACACAATGACTACAAAGAGACACACAAAGACTACAAGGAGACACACAATGACTACAAAGAGACACACAATGACTACAAAGAGACAAATCAACTACAAAGAGACACACAATGACTACAAAGAGACAAATCAACTACAAAGAGACACACAATGACTACAAAGAGACACACAATGACTACAAAGAGACAAATCAACTACAAAGAGACACACAATGACTACAAGGAGACACACAATGACTACAAAGAGACAAATCAACTACAAAGAGACACACAATGACTACAAAGAGACACACAATGACTACAAAGAGACAAATCAACTACAAAGAGACACACAATGACTACAAGGAGACACACAATGACTACAAAGAGACAAATCAACTACAAAGAGACACACAATGACTACAAAGAGACACACAATGACTACAAAGAGACAAATCAACTACAAAGAGACACACAATGACTACAAAGAGACAAATCAACTACAAAGAGACACACAATGACTACAAAGAGACACAATGACTACAAGAGACAAATCAACTACAAAGAGACACACAATGACTACAAAGAGACAAATCAACTACAAAGAGACACACAATGACTACAAAGAGACACACAATGACTACAAAGAGACACACAATGACTACAAAGAGACAAATCAACTACAAAGAGACACACAATGACTACAAAGAGACACACAATGACTACAAAGAGACACACAATGACTACAAGGAGACACACAATGACCACAAAGAGACACAAAACAACCACAAAGAGACACAAAACAACCACAAAGAGACACACAACAACCACAAAGAGACACAAAACAACCACAAAGAGACACAAAACAACCACAAAGAGACAACTATGAGACAAATAATGACCTAACGTTGACTAAAGAGACACAAAACAACCACAAAGAGACACAAAACAACCACAAAGAGACACACAACAACCACAAAGAGACACAAAACAACCACAAAGAGACTCAAAACAACCACAAAGAGACACAAAACAACCACAAAGAGACTCAAAACAACCACAAAGAGACAACTATGAGACAAATAATGACCAAACTTTGACTAAAGAGACACAAAACAACCACAAAGAGACTCAAAACAACCACAAAGAGACACAAAACAACCACAAAGAGACACAAAACAACCACAAAGAGACTCAAAACAACCACAAAGAGACACAAAACAACCACAAAGAGACTCAAAACAACCACAAAGAGACAACTATGAGACACAAAGCAGCTACTGGAAGAGGCGTCGCCACTAAGTGGGGAGGAGGCGTGGCCATGTTCCGTTACCTATGGCAACGTGGACGGACACCAGCACCTGGCCCAGGGTCAGAGCCCAGAGGTGCAGCGCGTGCATCGACTTCACGGCCTTCACCGAGAGCAGCACCTCCTTCACGGAGTTGAAGTCGACTCCTTTAGGAGCGCCTGGAAGACAACGCACATCAAACACCAGAGACCTCCTCACACCGCGCTCCAGGTGAGCAGCTTGTGTATATAAATACATGCACCCTCCATGAGGATCCTGAAGACGTCGCTGAGGATGGTGACGGTGGTGCAGAGGACGAAGACGGAGAACAGGAAGGTGCAGATGGGGTCCGCCACTTTGTACTCGGGCTGAGGGAGAAAGAGGTTTCAAAGAGCTGAGGCGTTTCCTCCCGTCAGCGGCCATTAAAGGGCCAGCGCGCAAAGAGAGGGAACATCGTGTTACGCCTTTCACAGTAAATACTTGGGATGACCGCGATGCTTTTTAAATTAATGCCTGTTTTTTTGGTCAAGAATGTGTATTTTACAGAGAATATTCAGGTAAAATACACTAAGTTACTTTTTTTTAACATTAATTTAACAGAAAAGCTCCTGCAACAATATTTCTAGGGTTTCATACGGTCAGGGAAAACCTGGAAAAGTCATGGAATATGTAAATAGTTATTTCTCGGCCTGGAAAAATCCTTTAAAAAATGTATTGAAGTTATTGAACTTTGTTATATTCATATGTTCATTTACGGTGAGTTTTAAATAATTAATATGCTTTTTAAAAGAAAGACGCTCAAAATATAAGTCGACATACATACGCTCTTTCATACTCGCCCATTTTCCACGCTGCAAGTGAACGCACCTTAACTGAAAATATTATATAAATGTTTATTCTTTAAATCTAAACTATTGTCTCATTAATTTGAGTCATTTAATGTTATTTATTGTATGCTTTGGAATTCTCTTTGTTAGTTTAAAAACGACATTTTTTCACTTTATTATGTTTACACAGAGATTTAAACAAAATTTAAGTCCTGGAAGTCCATTGGTCAGCATGTGTTTGACCCCTGTTCATTGTAGTGCCTGTATTTATGGTAAAGAACGTGTATTTTACAGCGAATATTCAGATGAAATACACAATAATTCCCGTTAATTTAACAGGAAAGCTCCGACAACACGTAACAAACTCGTCAATATTCGGTCACAACCAGGTTTGTTCCTGAAGGATCTCTATCTGACCCGAAAGAAGATGATGATGGCCGCCACCATGACGCCGACGCTCTGCAGCAGGTCTCCGACCACGTGGATGAAGGCGGCGCGGACGCTGGTGTTGCCGTGGCCGCCGAGGAGCGCGTGGGAGTGGCCGTGGGCGGCGGCGGGGCTGTGGCCGCCCTCGTCGATCTGGTGGTAGCCGCCGCCGTGGGCGTGGAAGGTGGTGGAGTGATGGAGGATGTAGGCCATGCTGCGCAAAGAAGGAGGGACTGCGATTATCGCTTTTGTTTAGAAAGATTAATATCATTTTATATAGACTTCTATACAACCAGAGGAGTCGCCCCCTGGTGGTCAGGAGAGAGAATGCAACTTTAACACATGAAGCATAGACTTCAATACAACCAGAGGAGTCGCCCCCTGGTGGTCAGGAGAGAGAATGCAACTTTAACACATGAAGCATAGACTTCTATACAACCAGAGGAGCCCCCTGGTGGTCAGTAGAGAGAATAAAGCTTTAACACATGCAGCATAGACTTCTATACAACCAGAGGAGTCGCCCCCTGGTGGTCAGTAGAGAGAATAAAGCTTTAACACATGAAGCATAGACTTCTATACAACCAGAGGAGTCGCCTCCTGGTGGTCAGTAGAGAGAATAAAGCTTTAACACATGAAGCATAGACTTCTATACAACCAGAGGAGTCGCCCCCTGGTGGTCAGGAGAGAGAATGCAGCTTTAACACATGAAGCATAGACTTCTATACAACCAGAGGAGTCGCCCCCTGGTGGTCAGTAGAGAGAATGCAGCTTTAACACATGAAGCATACACTTCTATACAACCAGAGGAGTCGCCCCATGTGGTGCAATGCTGTAATGACAGGTTCAATCAGACAGCAAAAGTAATACTTTCATCCGTCGGTTAATCACCATCGTGTGACGACGTTCGTCGAAACTTAGTGCCATTTATTTAAATTAAAAGCTTCAAGAAAGTCCAAAAAGCATCATTTATTAATCTCCACTTCACTCCAGCGACGCGAGGGCGACGGCCGTCACGCTGAGAACACATTACGCTCACACTATGTTGACGATGACGGCGCAGCCGGAGGTGATCAACATGACGTGGCCGTTGATCTCGTAGTCGTCGCGTACGATCCTGTCGATGGCCAAATAGACCAGAGCGCCCGTAACGATCCAGATGGAGATGACGGAGATGAAGGCCCCGAGGATCTCTGGAGAGGAGAGAGGAGATGGCAGCCATCTTAATTACTTTTATATCGCCAAACGGCTCTATCTGGGGATGCTTCATGTCCGCGGGGAGGACATGAAGTTAAATGATAAAGACGACATCCCTCAGAGGCGGAGCTTCAACTAAATGACTCTTGGCAGACACACAAGACATCTGTTCCTCTTCCCTTTGATCTTCCCTCCATGCATCCATCCAAACACTGGCGTCCGATCTCTGGTTCTGACCTGATCGGTGCCAACCGAAGTTCATGGTTTTGGTGGGCGGTCTGGAGGAGATCCACAGGGAGAACAGGCTCACCATCATGCTGGCAAAGTCCGTCAGGAGGTGGGCCGCATCGGTCATGATGGCCAGGCTGTGGGCCAGGTAGCCCCCTTCAGGGAACCAGGAAAAAACAGTTACCATCAGCTTTCAAAACAGGCGGCGACCTCCAGGGTCTGAAGAGTGCAGACGCTCCTGAACCTTCTCTCTCCTGACCACCAGGGGGCGACTCGTCTGGTTGTATAGAAGTATATGCTTCATGTGTTAAAGCTGCATTCTCTCTCCTGACCACCAGGGGGCGACTCCTCTGGTTGTATAGAAGTCTATGCTTCATGTGTTAAAGCTGCATTCTCTCTCCTGACCACCAGGAGGCGACTTGTCTGGTTGTATAGAAGTCTATGCTTCATGTGTTAAAGCTGCATTCTCTCTCCTGACCACCAGGAGGCGACTTGTCTGGTTGTATAGAAGTCTATGCTTCATGTGTTAAAGCTGCATTCTCTCTCCTGACCACCAGGAGGCGACTTGTCTGGTTGTATAGAAGTCTATGCTTCATGTGTTAAAGCTGCATTCTCTCTCCTGACCACCAGGGGGCGACTCCTCTGGTTGTATAGAAGTCTATGCTTCATGTGTTAAAGCTGCATTCTCTCCTGGCCACCAGGGGGCGACTCCTCTGGTTGTATAGAAGTCTATGCTTCATGTGTTAAAGCTGCATTCTCTCCTGGCCACCAGGGGGCGACTCCTCTGGTTGTATAGAAGTCTATGCTTCATGTGTTAAAGCTGCATTCTCTCCTGGCCACCAGGGGGCGACTCCTCTGGACACATTCAACATAACGACCTTCTGATCTGGAGTGTTTTACTAACCGTTAAACCTTCTTCTTGTCTATTCGAGACATTTAAAGTTTATAAAACGTGTAACTTAAAGCGGCGGCTAACCGTGTGATGCGCTAAGATCCTCTTTGATGCCTCAGGTATTAAAAAGAAGATTTGATATTTTATATCCTCATAAACATCTGGGCAACCAACCAAAGGGCGTGAGGCAGCATTTTATCGCCTATAATCTGAGCAATGAATACGTTTTATTTCTTTGAGACTTCCGCAGCGTTGCGGTGGATATAATCGTTCTTTTGTTAAAGATAACTGAGATCATTATTATAGTTTCTTATAGTTTATACATCTTCCGTCCTGAGCCGCTGTCTTTCCCCCCAGGAGGCTCTGAGCTTTGATCTTCGTACCTATGACCTCTCCAATCATGAAGACGAGGCAGACGGCCGACGCGATGTAGAGCTTCTTCCTGGCCAGCAGCCGGGCGGCGCCGCCATCCTCGCGCCCCGCGGCTTTGGCGCCGTGGCAGTGGGCACCGGCGGGCCGCTTCAGCTCGATGGCGCCGCCGGCCACGCCGCCGTTCTTCGAGGGGAAGTCGGGGTCTTGCTCTTTGGTCTCTGGGAAGGAGCTGCAGGGACGAAGGGAAGGTCTGTGTTTAGGGTCCTCGTGGCACTTTAACAAAATAAAAGCACAAAGACCACAGAAAGCGTTCCTAATGGAAGTGTGACTTAAGGTGGTTGCTTAAGGTAGTATTTCACGATCTTTTCTAAATCTAACTATTTCATGATCTTTTCTAAACCTAATTAGTATTTCACGATCTTTTCTGAAACTAAACTGGTATTTCACGATCTTTTCTAAACCTAAACTAGTATTTCATGATCTTTTCTAAACCTAACTAGTATTTCACAATCTTTACTAAACCTAAACTAGTATTTCACGATCTTTTCTAAACCTGACTAGTATTTCACAATCTTTTCTAAACCTAAACTAGTGTTTCACTGTCTTTTCTAAACCTAAACTAGTATTTCACGATCTTTCTAAACCTAACTAGTATTTTACAATCTTTTCTAAACCTAACTAATATTTCACGGTCTTTTCTCTACCTGACTAGTAATTCACGATCTTTTCTAAACCTAAACTAGTGTTTCACGATCTCTTCTAAACCTAAACTAGTATTTCACGATCTTTCTAAACCTAACTAGTATTTCACGATCTTTTCTAAGCCTAAACTAGTATTTCACGATCTTTCTAAACCTAACTAGTATTTCACAATCTTTTCTAAACCTAACTAGTATTTCACGATTTTTTCTAAACCTAAACTAGTATTTCACGATCTTTTCTAAACCTAACAAGTATTTCACAATCTTTTCTAAACCTAACTAGTATTTTACGATCTTTTTTAAACCTAAATTAATATTTCACGATCTTTTCTAAACCTAACTAGTATTTTACGATCTTTTTTAAACCTAAACTAGTATTTCACGATCTTTTCTAAACCTAACAAGTATTTCACAATCTTTTCTAAACCTAACTAGTATTTTACGATCTTTTTTAAACCTAAATTAGTATTTCACAATCTTTTCTAAACCGACTGTTACTACTTATTGATTATTCTCAATCAAACGGCGTCATTGAGGAATGTTTTATCTCACTTTCTGGTCACAGTGATTGTGTTCAAACTGGATTTTAATCGTGGCAGCAAAACACTGACTTCTCCATTTACTTCACACACACTCACACACACGCACACACACACAGACACACACTCAGACACACACACACACGTCCAGATTGATGCTCTCGCCTAGAGCTGCGATGATGTGGCTAAATGAGGTGGAAAAAAACTAATCTAGGCTCACTTGAGATAACCGAACAGACACACACTTTGTGTCACTCACTTCACGTGGGAGATTGCCAGTGTTTCATGATTAGCCTTTATCACACACACACACACACACACACTGAAAGGAATCAGCCAAGTGGAAGACTGATTCTGTTCAATTACCACTGAGACATGAGAGCGAGCACACACACACACACACACACACACACACACACACACATGCACACACACACATTCACACATAGTGCTCTAAAGCCATAAAGCAACGTGATGTTCAGATGTGAGCAGGATATTATTATGCAGATAAAAAAAATCTGAGACTAAATCGAGTCTTTGAAAGATTTGTATAATTAATTAATTAATTAATCAATTAATTATGAGTCTAAAACCTGCTCCTTTGTGCACTTCACCTGCGGTACATCTTATTCAACACGCCAGCTGAATGAAAATAAATCTCGATGAGCAACGCAAATGTAATAAAGAGCTTTTTTATGGTTATTGTTATTGCCTCACGACGCATATTTAATCTAAAATATCTGAACATAGATTTTCTGCACCCGGTTCAATCCAGATGGCCTCAAGTTGTTGGTCAACACCGTGCACACACACACACACACACACACACACACACACACACACACACACACTGGCTGCCCCAACATAGAGTTCCTCTATTGGTCAATGACCCTTCAGGTGATGAATATTCAGTCCAGAACCACCGGACATGTCGCAGCTGCAGGATCAGAGCTACTGCAACGCTTCACGCAGACATTATAATAATAATTAATAATAATCTTATTGTGATGTATTTTAGCCCTGTTGTAAAAAAACTACTAAAATTATAATGTTGGTCTTTAAAGGTTATCTATATGACTCACGTGTTAAATGTATAAATAAAGTTTACCAGAGCAACAAATCCAAGTCACCTGTTTAATAATTAACAATTTATCAAAAATAGTTTCCAATAAACTCTGTTGATTAATTTGAGAAACCGACTCGATTTAAGCTTCATATTCGACTCGACAACAATGGACTTTGCACAACATGATTTATTTCTCTTATTGGCTTATTATACGGACCGATGAAGCGTTAATGATCAATAATTAAACCCATAATAAACCCATCAGATACGGGTTGTTAACCCTTTATAAATAAAGGCCTCGTCAGATTATTAAGATAATTTAAAAAAACTATCATCTCTTGTAAATATTTTGGGCTTAAATGTAAACAAGGAGTGATGTCACTTCCTTAAAACCAGTTTGAATAAACAAATGGAAGAAACGCTGGAGATGACACACACATATACACACATACACACACATATACACACGTACACACACATCCAACACGGTGCAAATGGTGCATGAAATCCCAAATGTGATGACATATGCGCTTCTCTCTCTCTCTCTCTCTCTACCTCACTCGCCTCTTTCCGAACACTAATAAAAACATGATAGAAACTATTTTTTTTCTTGTCCTATTAAGATTTTAAGATTAAGAGGTTTAAACATATCCAAGAGCCTAACGCGATGATTTCTGCTGCGCGTGCAGGTCACATGACGAGCTGATCGGTCTGTAAAGTGAGAAACAGCTAAAAGGGTTTATTCACAGTCCGTGTTTGACTCTGTGGAGGATGGGAGAACCTAAATATGTAATAAGACTGATAAATATATTCATATAAATATATTCATATATTTCCAATATTATCATAAAAAAACACGCAGGTGTGTTTCTGAACAAACAAATATGTCATATTGCGATATATGAGTAAAAACCTACAACCAAAAATGAATTATTCGTTTTTTTAATGATGTAGCTTCTCAATGCAAACTTATAATTTCATGTGTATTACTAAAAACCTTTAAGATGTATATCTGACGTCTATAAGCTGATTCTATTTTTTTCTTTTCTTACAAGGAACATGTTTTTTCTCACACTCTTTTTTCCGTTTTAATCATTTATATTGATGAACATCTTATTTGATGGCATTATATGGCATCATTTATATTGATGAACATCTTATTTGATGGCATTATATGTTATATATATAAATATATATATTTTTTTTAAAGATCAATTTCTGTGTGAATACGTTCTCTCCCGGACGATAAACCGCTCAGGTGTGTAATATTTGCGCGTGCGTGGTGCATAAACACACATATTCCACTGTTCCGCGTGTCCACGCAGACTGCGCGTGCAGTGCGGTGCGCGTGCGGTGCGCGTGCAGCCCCTCGCCTCTCCCCTTAATGACACGATGAGTCTTCCGCGTTGCTCGGTGAACGGGCCGCGGGGCCATTTGTCACGCGCAGGCTGTCCAGAAACAAGCCGAGCATGGAAATGAATTTGTTCATTCACATTTAAAAAAAAACAGCTCCACGCGCACCACGGCGACCACGCGCGTGACACCGTTTACAACACATAGACACATATTCACTTTTCATTCCATGCAGAGAAACGCACCTGTTCGATATGTGACATTCATAAATAGTGTTATTTTTGACATTTAATGCCACATATACACGTAATTTATTGCAGCATTATTCTCCATGCATGCTGCAAACATAAATAACTCATAATATTGTATAAAAACCAACCTTTGTAGTTTGAGAGAATACATTTTTGCATTCTTCTCGTGCATCAGTTGAGATTTCTCCGAATTTGCAGCGTTATGATCCATTTAATCTGCCCGGTGTCCCGTCTGAGACTCAAATAAATGAATAAATATTGATTTTAAAGAAGAAGGAAAAAAATGTATAAGAGGATGCTGCAGGAGCGTCCGGCTCCGGGTCCCGGGTCTTCCTTCACTCGAGCACCGAGACTTCAGAAGCAGCGGAAGCATTCCTTCATTGCGGTCGTGGAGAGGAAGGAAACCATGAGGTTATGAGGGAGGTTTTTATTATTATGATTATTATGATTAATATATTGGAGTTGTAGAGCCTCGACACGAGCAGCAGCAGCGGCGGCGGTGATGATGACAATAAGGCTGCTGCTCGGTTCTAGTGCGCGGGACCGACACCGTCAAGCCTGACTGAGCAGCAGGCAGGACCTCCGGTTGGTGCATCCCATAATGAGACGAGCGGCGACGCGAGGAAATCAATTCATTCCCAGAAACACAGAGAAATCGCTGCACGTGAATGTTATTAATTTAAAGAATGTGTCAAAATTAAACACTTTTTTTGTCCTTGGCTTTTGCAGATAAATCCGTGAATATTAAACCTTTTGTTTCTCACACCGCGCTGCATTCATTTAATATAAATTCAGAAGGATATATGGTGTTATTCTATGCTGTAAATATATGATACAGGCAATATCTGAGCAAAATGCCAATACTAATGTAATATTAAATAAAGTTAAACATCTGAAAACTTTTAAAACTTTGTTTTTCTTCGATCTATGCCAGTATAAAAAACAATAATCCTCAAAATAATAACATGAACTAAACTAGGGGTCATTTCGGTAATATTATTTGTGTGCGTATGTGTTGAATTAAAATATATAGATGACATAATAATCATGTATGCAGCTGTAAAACAAGTATAAAGCAAGACGAAAAATAGATCCATATTTAATATGACATAAGCCCATGATAACTACAAAGATACTGCACATATATATAATGTATTGTCACAGACACACGTGGCTGTCTATATAATAACATTTAAAACCTCTCACGTCTTCAATATAAAGTCTCAGCTACTTTAAAGTGGCCGAAGATAAAGAAGTAAACTAGTCCACATTTGGTTGTTGACTGCATTTATTACACGATGAATTTTTCACGATATAAAATGCAGTACAATATGTAGGAATAATATAGTAGTTGGGTTTTTGGGCGTCATCATTCTTTGTGACAGCCTGGTGCGTTCATAGTCTGGTGGGACAAACGTACATTTCAATCTGTCACTGCCATAAAGTGTTGCATATGTTATAACAGAAATCGTATATATTTGTATTTTATCAAACACAACACATTATACATATTCCACACTTAAAAACAAATAAAAACAATATTTGAATTAACTAAAAATGTTTTTTAAAAGGGAGTGGCCTTTTTTTCGATTACCATAAACGCAACATCGGTTTACGCTTCCGTGACGTCATGACGCTCTCCGTGTTTGGTTTTCCGCGCCGCGCAGACCAAACGGAGCCCGACATGGAACCAGCGAGCGGCTCCGGTGCCGTTAAAGCGGCCGGACAGCCCGCGGACGGCGAAGGGGCGGAAGCGGACAGGTCCGTGTCGCGGTCCGACAGGTGATAATTATAAATAAAATAAACTTTAAACGGCCGCGGGCTCACAGTCAGAACTAGACTGACGTTAGCTCACGGGAGCTAGCTTGACTCGCTGTGTGTGCGCGTGGCCGCGGTGAACAAAAGCTACGCCGCGTTCACGTGTAACGGTTACATAACCGACTCCACGAACAACCGACGCTGTGCTTCGTGTTCCTGAATCTAGCTAAATGAGGAGAGGTTGCTCCGAGCAACCGTGATGCGCGACACGTGGCACGAGGGGGTCAGGTGGGGTCCGGGATGCTCACCTGACCTGGGTGAATGAAAGCGTGCTAACATCTGCCCATTCAGCCTTTTAGCTCGGGTCAGTACCGGGTCACGTGTTCTATCAGGTATGATGAACTGAGGTGAACCCAGATGCCTTTAGAGTGGGAGGAGCTATGATGTGTGTCATTTTCTCACGCGCATGCGCAAGACCGTTAACAACAATATATAGGTCAAGTTCGTGATTAGCTTGACTAATGCAACGTGAACACAATAACTGCCATATGTGCAGGTTTTCTGAAAGGAATTCCCCAATATATTTGACGTGTTTTTACGTCTGCTACATGAATACATGGATGTTTAATATTTAAAACACTCATACGTGGTTTATTTACATTAAGCGTCTTTTGTTATTGCATGGATCATCAGAGATATCACTGATATTGTTAAAAAAACCTGATAGCATAAATCTTGATCTTTATTACTTCAAGAAGCTACACTAAATAAGTTGGAGACAATCTTGTATTTTAATATTTTTTACAGACACTGTGTGACTCACATTTACACACAGGAAGTATCTTTAACTGTTTTTAATCCACGTCTTCGGCCTGCAGACCTTTTTTTTTATCGGTAAGCAAGACGACAAAGATTTTGAAGGAGGCCGTCGGTGCGATATCCCCCGCCAGGTGATGACAGCCTTACTCATGTGATCGGTGGCCTCTCACCTTGAGCCTCGCTGGCGTCCAGGGCAGCGGTGTGATTTCCTGGGGAGGGTGGAGAGCTCCCCCGTCCTCCCCCTCAAGCGCACCGACAGCATGAGAGACCTGTGGGGAGACGAGGGCTCGGAGGGGGACGCCAGAGTCCATCGTCTCCCTCTCGCCTCTCTGCAGGACAGTGGAGCATCTGCAGCGCCACAAATATAATAAAGGCGTCACATGGTCCAGAAACAAACTCTGCTTTTGATTTATAAGACCTGTCTTATAATTATCTTTGTGGAGCCTGCAGGTGCCACACAACAACTTAACTGCCTTCAGATGGAGCGCGGCAGCAAGAGGGCCAACTATGAGCTGAGCGGCATTTCTGATGGCGTAAAAACTTAGTATTTATATAATTTCATAACCGTGTATTTCCACAAGGGGCATGTGCTGCCGTCTGCTCTCGTCTCATCTGCCCCCCTCTCCCCTCCCGTCCCGTCTTTTCCTCCAGCTGGAGTGGAGACGATTCCCTGGATGGCGTCCCCCGCTGCCCTTTGACCCCGTCTTTATCGCCAAGGCAACGAACCGCGAGCCGCTCCAAGACCGAGCCGCCGCTGCTGAGGACCAACAAACGGACCATCTACACCGCCGGCCGGCCGCCCTGGTACAACGTCACCGGGACCACCTTCAAAGAGGCCTTCGTTATCGGTGAGCCTCGAGTATAAATACATATTATTGATATATATATCTGTATATATATATATATATTCTCATATATATATAAAGATGTGTGTGTATATATATATATGTATATACAGATATGTATGTATATATCTGTATATATATATATGTGTATATATATGTGTATATCTGCATATATATATATATCTCTAGATATATATATTCTCATATATATATGTGTATATATATTCTCATATGTAAATATACTCTCATATATATATATATATCTACATATACACATATTCTCATATATATATCTATGAATGTATGATGTCTTTATTTTGGGCGTTTCTTTTATTTCTTTTACAGCAGGCCCCCATTTTGCTGATCAGCAGGGTAAAATATTGGCCTCAGTCCCAGCAGCAGTAAAATTAAGTGTGTGTGTGTGTGTGTGTGTGTACACATCTGCATGTGTGTTTGTGTGACATTCACAGAGCTGATGGTCCGTGGCTAAACGCATCAGGTCGGCATGTGGTTGTGAATGTGCCGCGGAGGCCGGACGCAATTTCACACTCCGCCGTACCGGAGTCGATAAAAAGTTTCCGACCGAGCAACCGCAGGAACTTCTGAGACATGACGATAACACGCACACAATATACACAAAGAGACTCAAATCCAGCCTGAAGCTCATCGATACCAGTATCTATCGCCTCATATCTGTTTTATTGCAAATAGAAAAGACCGTTTTATTTACTCTTATCTCGACGGACACGGCAAATAGGGGCTTTTATTTTTTTATTGTTATTTTGCAAGTCAGAACCAGTATTTCTACGGTTCTCTCTGAAGCCGCATCGGACGCATGGAGGAGGGACGTCTGCAGCGATTTGTCCTCAAGTGTCCGAGTCAGCAGTTTAGACCTGGATGGGGTCTGACCCGGCTCCAACGCTCACTGTTGTTTATGCCATGGAAGTAGCTCTAGGCTATTTTATACACGCGCACACACACACACACACACACACACACACACACACACCCCGACTTGGCCCAGTTCCCAGGATCGTTGTCCTGAAGGATGGCGGTTGTGCTCCGTAGCTCAGGAGCTCGATTGAGGCTTTTATTTGTTTTGATTTCTCACGCTTGGGATCCGAGTCGTTCGTCCGTTTTTTTGTGTTCAATCTCGGGAAAGCCGGGAGGAAGTTTACCTTGAATTGGTCAGGAACGTCCACCTGGACTAAAAACAGCAACAAACCGACAATCCCACGTACACCGATTATCAAAAATATCATTGTGTAAACATCGGAGGGCCTCTGACTTCCATGCATGTTTTTGGGAGGAATTCTCCACTCCACGAGAAATCCTTCAGCCCTTTCATTATTGTTAATTGAGGTCATTTTTAAACACGTCTCACTCCATCTTCCTTTGGCGCTCTCTCTCTCCGCCCCACAGGGCTGTGTGGAGGAAGTGCTTGTGGTAAAACCACAGTGGCCAATAAGATCATTGAAGCGCTGGACGTCCCCTGGGTGGTGCTTCTCTCCATGGACTCCTTCTACAAGGTGAGAGTCTTCAAGCCGGCGATCGATCCGCATTATATTCCCAGCGTTTAAACGATAATTAATTATCGTTTATTGTGAGAAACGACGCGTAGAGTCGATATTAAAGTAAAAATCCAGCGGCTTCTCTTTTCCTTCCTTTTGTAGTGTAACGCGGCGGCCCCATAAACACAATAGTTCATATTAATTATACGGCCTCTCCTCTGAGACCAGAGGTCGATTGTTCTCTTTACTCTGTGAGGTCGGGAGGTCGGCGTGTCTCTGCATCGTAGTCGATGTCAATTTAACTAGTGAGTAAATAAGGACGAAGGGTTCATTATCGAAGGGAAACTCCACTCCTGATGTTCTATATGTTTAAAAAATACACAGTAAAGTATTTTAATTAATTAAAAAAGAATATATATATTTTTATTATTATTATTAATTATATATTTTTATAATTATATATATATAGCTAATTATTATTTTTTTAAATTATTTTTTAATTAATACTAATTTATTTAAAAAAAACTATTAGTTATATATCATATTTAATATTTATAACTAATACATTTAAAATTTAATATAGAGAATATATGGAGAATTTAATATATATATTTAATTATATATATTTATTATATATAACATTTAAATTAATGTGTGTGTGTGTATATATATACATACATACATACATACATATAATTAAAGTCTATTGCTCATCGAAGGAAACGGCACCATCACATCTAGAAGCAGAGAAAACTCAAACATGTCTTTTGTGCATTAACACACGATCCATGTACATTCTATTTAGTATTATTTTAATTATACTAGTATTATTAAGAGTCAAAAGATCTTGGAAGTGAAAAATAGTGCAATTATCTCAGTTTGAATCACCCAATTTACTAACATGACTTGGACTTCCTGTGTACTTCAACTAACTTTTCACTTTAAAAAAAGAAGAAAAAAGTGTTGTCAGAAATGTGCATGTCAGAGTTTTCTTATGGTCACGTCCGAACTTCAGGATCCAAGTATCAGCTTTCAAAACAATGACGCCATCTTGGTTACCCCAAGAGAATACATTGAAGGAGAAGATGAACTCGGTGCTGAGCGTTTCCTTCCTTCCCGTCGGCTTCGTCTCAGGTGCTGAGCGAAGAGGAGGAGGAGCTCGCGGCCAACAACGAGTACAACTTCGACCACCCGGACGCCTTCGACTTCGAGCTGCTGGTCGCCGTCCTGCGGAAGCTGAAGAAAGGGAAGAGCGTCAAAGTCCCAGTTTACGACTTCACGTCCCACTGCAGGCGCAAAGAATGGGTGAGGAACCAGTTCGGGCCGGTTCTGTTGCGTCGGCAAAGGATGATGTGAGGTAGTCCATCGAGCCGTTAGCCAATCAGGAAGGGTGAATTCAATCTTACATCAGACTGTATTTAAAACTTGGTTTAACTTTGACTGAATATGTGGACCTCCATCTTTTACTACTTTAGAGTTATGGGTAGCAACTTCTTCACCTCCATTGATTTAGATTCATATAAATGTAAATATGTTCTTTTTTTATTTGTTCCCTCGTGAAAGAAAACAGTTTACGGAGCCAACGTCGTCATCTTCGAGGGAATCCTGGCTTTTGCCAACAAGGAGCTGCTGAAGGTGAGAAAACCGTCATTCTCTCTCCTGACCACCAGGGGGCTCCTCCTCTGGTTGTATAGAAGCATACGCTTCATGTGTTAACGCTGCATTCTCTCTCCTGACCACCAGGGGGCGACTCCTCTGGTTGTATAGAAGTATACGCTTCATGTGTTAACGCTGCATTCTCTCTCCTGACCACCAGGGGGCGACTCCTCTGGTTGTATAGAAGTCTATGCTTCATGTGTTAAAGCTGCATTCTGTCTCCTGACCACCAGGGGGCTCCTCCTCTGGTTGTATAGAAGTATACGCTTCATGTGTTAACGCTGCATTCTCTCTCCTGACCACCAGGGGGCGACTCCTCTGGTTGTATAGAAGTCTATGCTTCGTGTGTTAACGCTGCATTCTCTCCTGGCCACCAGCTGCTGGACATGAAGGTGTTCGTGGACACGGATTCGGACATCCGCCTGGTACGGAGGCTCAGGAGGGACATCTCACAGCGCGGCCGGAACATCGACGGCATTATCAAGCAGTACAACAAGTTCGTGAAGCCGGCGTTCGAGCAGTACATCGAGCCCACGGTGCAGGCGGCCGACATCGTGGTGCCCCGAGGTCAGCGAGCTTTACTTATTATGCGTACATATATACATATATATATATAAAAACATATATATATATAAACATATATATATGTTTATATATTTATATATATATATGTGTTTGTATATATTTGTGTTTATATAAATGTTTATAAATATTTGTGTTTATATATATATGTTTATATATATTTAACATATATATATATAAACATTTATATAAACACATATATATATAAAAACATATATATATATATAAAGATATATGTATATATATATATCAGCCCAAATCTGCCAGTAAAAGACATTTTAGCTGTGATATTAAAATATATCCCTCTAGTTAATTAAATTTATGAGTTAAAGTCATAATTACGATACAAAAAGTTATAATTATGAGATTAAAACTCTTACGAGATTAAAAGTTATAATTATAAATCGTAGTCAAATTTATAAAATATTAAGTCTTGATTACGAAATGGAAAGTCTAAATTATGAGAGAAAAATATAAAAAAATGTAAACAAAGGTAGTTAAAAAAAAAAAGACTAAAAGAAAGAAAGCCAGGCCCACTGAAGCACATGTTCACCGTCCATCCCATAATTATTTGATCCAGTCACAGCCGGTGTAGAAGTCGTCTCTCCGTGTACCGGGGAGACGTTTGACCCCGCCTCCTCGTTAACGCTCATTAATACCGTGAATAACTTTATTTAAAAGTGTCCCTGAACGTTTCCTTTGTTTCCTGGTTGATTGACAGGTGGAGAGAACTTTGTGGCCCTGGACCTGATCGTGCAGCACGTCCACAGCCAGCTGGAGAAGGTGAGGCGCACACACACACACACACACACACACACACAGAGACACTCATACACACACACACACACACACACAGAGACACTCATACACACACACACACACACACACACACAGACACTCATACACACACACACACACACAGACAGAGACACACAGACACACACACACACACACACACACACACACACACACAGACAGAGACACACAGACACACACACACACACACACACACAGGAACAAAGACTGAAGCTCCATCAGCTGTCACCTATAGAACAGAGGAGGTGTGACCGTGTTGCATTCAGGGCCTGTCTGTAGGTCTGAACGTTCAACGTATCATTCAGTGCGTTTACGTGATGGTATAATTCTAATCTTGCTTTAGTCGGACTATGCTATCTTTTGGGGGATCTGCTGTTATCCCAATATACATGGCAGTGAGTAATTCGAATCATTGGCCGAAAGCATGTCATATCCGATACGATAGGTGGCGCTGTTTTCATGACAACTCGTGGTGATACAGCCATTTCCGCTTGACCTCTTCACCACCACCAACAACAACATTTCGAGAAAGATGGCGAACAGAGAGCAAGGCGGCTACATCCTCTACTATTCTTCCATGGTGTTAATAGGGTACAGCGAATGCAAATGGCGCTATTGGCTGAGTTGATAACGGAGAGAAGACGCCGTCAAGGTACACGGAGAATTTAATTTATCGCCTCTTTCGACTTCCGGGTCACGACATGGGAGGGAGGAGGGCGGCGGGATCTGGAGCATGCGCAAAGACGCAAAGTCCAGTTGCGAATCGAATTCAGAGTTACATGCCGCGAGAGTCGAATTATCAACTGGATCGGACCGAGCTATCCAGGGGTGTTAATCGGACCGAAGTCGGACCGCACATAGTCCGACTAAGGTGTTTACATGAAACGGATAATTCGATTTCAGTCCGACTAAGACAATAATTCGATTGCATGTAACCGCACTGACTCATTCAAACCGGTTGAACGCGTAATGATAACATGTGTAAAAGCACTTTCTCGTTCCTCCTTCTTTCCTCCACCGTTCCTCCTTCTTTCCTCCACCGTTCCTCCTTCGTTCCTCCACCGTTCCTCCACCCTTCCTCCTTCTTTCGTCCTCCGCTTTATGAGCTGCAGTATTCATTCCTTTATTAATTCATAATGTTGTTCTTAATTCATTTGAACACACGTGTTTGTGTTGTGAGGTTGTTGTTGTTGACGGTTGTGTGACCTCATGTTGTTGTTGTTGTTTCTCTCATGTTTGTTTACGTCTCTGGCTGAATGCTGAACGTCTCCAGCGTGAGATCACCGTGAGGTACGACGCGCTTCTTCTTCTTTATTATTATTATTATTATTACTACTACGTCGTCTTCTTTCTCTCCTTCTTTCAGCCGTTTAAAATGAACCCGTTCAACCCTTTGAGCTGCTGCTCTCACGCTCCTCCTCCTCCTCCTACTCTTCTCCTCTTGTATTTGTCTTTTCTTGTATGTGTATATATATATTATTTGTATGTTTCTATCTCACCGTCTCCAGAGGAAGCCCCCTGTGGTGTGTGAGCTCTCCTCGCGCTGCATCCTCAGTGGGGTCCCGGTGGTTTACAGTGATTCTGCATTTTGAGCTGAACTGAGAACAGATTCTTCCTCTTTAACGTTGTGCATGTCGTCTCGAGTGTTTTGGGCCAATTGCATTTCTTGTTGTTGCATCTTCCGTTGGCTGAAGTGTGTTTGATCTTTTTGTTCTTCAGAGAATCAAGTTGGACGACAGATTATTTTATTTGTCGTCCAAAATGATGATGAGATTTATATGTAAACATCTGCTTTGTGTCGCACGTCTCCAGCTTCTTGTTGCAAACTAACAAACCGGCTGCTTTATATATATATATATATATTTTTTTTTTAAAATTTCTTTATTGATATAAATATATTTATATATCTGAAGTTCTTTTCATATAAATATATATTAAAAATATATTTATATATATAATTTGTTTATATATATTTAACTATTTATATATTCTATATAAACCTTTTTTAAATATTTATATATATATATTTTTTTAAAGTCTATATATTTATATTTATCTCAATAACTACCCTGTGTTTGGCTCCCACAGATCGGCTCTGGCCTCAGCTCATCAGGGTCAGCCGTTACCCAAAACCCTCAGCCTGATGGAGTGCACCCCACAGGTGCGCGGCATGCACACCATCATCAGGTCAGAGAACACACACACACACACACACCGGCCCATCGAGTTGTCGTTGTCCTCTTACCGATCTCTTTTCTTACCGATCTCTTGTCTTTGTCCTCAGGAACAAAGAGACGAACAGAGACGAGTTCATCTTCTACTCCAAGAGGTTGATGCGCCTCCTCATCGAGCACGCGCTCTCCTTCCTGCCGCTCAGCGTCAGTCCCACCTCTTACGTCCTGCTGCTACATTATGACTGTTCTTGCATCAGGAGAGACTTCACATCCACATTAATATCTCTTATGAAGGATGCGAGTCACTGGCAGTCTAGTTTCTATAACAGTTTAAACTCTCTTTTAATGGATTTATAACATATATTTCGCGATGTTGTTTAATTCTCTTCTTCTTTTCCTCTTCGTGCAGCCGGTATCCGTGGAGACGCCTCAGGGCGGAGTCTACGACGGCAGGAGGCTGAGCGGCAAACGAGTACGTCGAGCTCCCTGGTGTCCGCCAACGTCTCTTAAAAGATTATTATTGGGATGTTTTCACACTGAAATGCCTCGTGTGTGTGTGTTCTTGTGTGTGTGTTGTGTGTGTAGATCACAGGCGTGTCCATCCTGAGGGCCGGAGAGACGATGGAGCCGGCTCTGATGGCCGTGTGCAAAGACATCCGCCTCGGAAAGATCCTGATCCAGACCAACCACAACACCGGGGAGCCGGAGGTCACACACACACACACACACACAGCGTATAAACATATATAATATAAACCCTGAAGTCTTTGGAAGACTCCAGATGTTCAGTGAAGCCTCTTCGTTTTAATTAAACTTCTTTGTGCTTCACGAGATAAACACACATCAAATCCAACGTCTTATTCAAAGTACGGCTTGTTTAATATTTAACACCCGACCTGCAGCTCCACTACCTCCGCCTGCCCAAAGACATCAGCGAGGACTTCGTGGTCCTGATGGACAGCACCGTGTCCACCGGCGCCGCCGCTCTCATGGCCGTCAGAGTTCTGCTGGTGAGTCATCGTCTCCACGGCGACGCCTTCTTCTTCTCTCTCTTTAATGGCCGCGCTCTCCTCCCGAAGGACCACGACGTGGCGGAGGACAAGATCTTCCTGACGTCGCTGCTGATGGCGGAGCTGGGCGTCCACTCGGTGGCCTACGCCTTCCCCAAGGTCCGCATCATCACCACGGCCGTGGACAAGGAGGTCAACGACCAGTTCCACATCATCCCGGGCATCGGTGAGGCCGCCTCTAGAACCAACGTATTTATTTAGAGTTACTGAGGAACCTTCAACTGGTCCTGAGACTCTGAGCTGGGGGGAGAACCAGAGCCTGCTGCAGTGAAGTCACTACCACTCGAGTCCACAGGGGGGCGCCAGAATCAACCGCGGAAGTTTAATGTAAACGTTCAAGTGAAAACAGGCCCAGAGTGCAGGACGTAGCGCCCTCTAGTGGTGAGGATGCAGATTGCATTCTCGTCCACGCTTGTGGGATAAAACACATTTTATTTTCTCTCCTTTAAGGTAATTTTGGGGATCGTTACTTCGGCACCGACGCTCCGTCAGACAGGTGTGGAAGAGATGATGGGATGGACTTCTGAAGGAGGGGGAGGAGTTACTGAAGCAAAGACTCCTCCCCCCCCAACGGCTTCCTGGAGGAGCAGAACGTCGTCAGGTCAATTGAGGACAGGTGGAGATCTCCCAAGTTTACAGTTCAACGGTCCGCGTGGCCTTCAGGGACACGTTGTATTTATTCACGCAGCGATCGCAAAGGAGTTTTCTGAAGCTCGATTAATGTTGTAAATATCGTCTTTTAATGTTTAACGTCACTGCAGCTTCGACAAGAAGTCTTAAAGTCTTTGATTTTCAGGATTGTTTTGCACAGCGAAGTCTTTCTGCCTGTTGTAAATAAATAGTTTTAACATTTGACGATTTGAGCTTCAACCTGAAGAGAATTGAGACGTCTTTAGGAATTAATTTAAATTGGGAACGTTTGTATTGTTAACGTGCAGACCGCTAATTGTCAATTCTCGCGGTGCCTACGCTCCCTGAAGGCAACGCAGGTCCTCAGCCACTCAAACCAGAGACCCAGAAAGTCTGGAAAAATAACTGAACCTAAAAAGACTTGAAGTTGAAATTAAAATCTACTGAAAGAAAAAAATACAGAATCAAAATTATATTTAACAACTTCACTTATTTAGAATACAATGAATTTTACAGAGACCAAAAAACTATTTGCCTGGTTGGATTTCTTCATATTAATATAAAATCACAACACAGCGCACCACTAGTTACCGTTAGCCGGTAACTTAACCCTCGTGTTGTCCTGGGGTCAGAATGACTCAAAATTAAAAATGTTAACTTTTTTGCCATCAAAATACGTTTTTTATTCATCAATTGGTCTGAAAATAACGGGGGCTGTTCGATACTCTGCTCTTCGTGATTGACATATTTTAGGTAATTTGATTGAATTATGGGTGATTTATTGAATTTAATAGCGCCTGTTGTCCTCTGGCAGCACAAAGTGGAGCAATGGGCCACTTGTCCCCCAGACGGCTTCCAAAACAACTTTGATCTTGGATGTTTGATGCGTGGGGTCAAGCAATGGTTACGACAACAACAACAAGAGGTCTTTTCTCACAGGTGTTGGGCAGCAGATGCCTTTTCACACATTTCATTTCTAGAGACAGGCAGCACCAGGAGGGGGCAGAAGCACAGGAGGCTTGTGAGCTCATTTTGAATTATCCTGGGGTAAATAATGACCAGGAGGACAATGCTGAACATAAAGAGGAGGAAGAATCAACGGATGAGGAAGATTCATGGTCAGAAGAGAAGGAAATGAATGATGAGGTGATGGATCCAACATACAGACCACATGCTCCTTCTTCCGCTGAAGAAGCCACTGCAGAAATGGAAGAAGGGTCTGAAGTGAAGGAACATGAAGAGGTAGGATCTGAAGCTGACATGGAAGTGGAGGAATGCACTTATGATGAAGAGGAAGAAATGACTGCTGAGGAAGAATCTGAAATGGAAGAAGTGTCAGAAGTGGAGGACTACAATAATTATGAAGAAGAATCAACTGATGATGAAGAATCTGAGGAAGAGGACCCAGCTGGAATAGAAGAATATTTCCAGTCAAAGGATGAGCGATTGATCTGGTCTTCCATCCCTCCCAGTGACGACACATGCTGACAGCCGAGAGAGACGAGCCACCACGGCATACGCAACGTCTCGTATCCATGACATCAAGTCCACCTTTGACCTGTTGGTGCCCAAGTCTATCGAAGAGGCCGAACATGACCGACAAGGAGGGGGGACAAGTGGAGGAAGATGGATCCAGTGGATCTGCAGGCAGACGTGGGTTTGTTGATTCTCGCTGGCGTGCACCAATCCAGTAAAGAAGCTCCAGCTAGTTCATGGCATGCCGAGTCTGGGAGGGCCGTTTCCCGTGCTGCCATGACACTCAAGCTGTTCCATCAAATCTCAAGAGTGATTTGACACAAAGACACCAGAGCAGATCGTCGTGCAACAACTCGCTCCCATTGGAGACGTTTGGGTCGAGCGGCTGTCTCTCCTGCCGTTGATGTCCGATCCGGGCTCTGATGTGACTGGACGAGCACCTGGTCCCCTTCAGAGGTCGCTGTCCATTCAAACAGTACATCCCGAGTAAACCGGGGAAATATGGAATAAAAATATGGGCAGCATGCGATGCCAGGTCTCGCTCTGCATGGAACATGTAGACACCGGCAAACTGCTGGTGCCAGTCAGAAAGAAATCAGGGCATGCGAGTTGTCCTTGACATGACAGAAGGTCTCCACGGGAAAACCATCACCTGCGACAACTTCTTCACTTCATATGAAATATATAAATATGATATTGAAACTGAGTTGGGTGATAATTTATAACTTATGCTTTATAAATAGTCAAACAAGACGGGGTCATTTTGATCCGAGGACAACAGTTGGGATCATGTGCTGCCATTCAAAGAATTGAAGTGGTTTAAAACCAGCATCCTCACTAAACTTTGACATATACCAGTCTGTGATGATCTATCAACACAGTAGACTCTGATCGTTAACTATAGTCAGAATAATTAATCATTTTATTTATTTTTACACAAAAAAATGAAGTAAAAGTTTATGTAAATGAGGTATTATTGGCCTTAAATTTAAAATGGAATAAAGAAATGCAGTGATTGTGTTCAAATGAAGCCATTATTAAGGTGTAACACAAAATTGGGGGAAGTATCCACTTTATATTCATTAAATAACGGTCAAACCAGACGGGGTCATTTTTGACCCCAGAGGACAACAGGTGTGATTATGTGCTGCCATTAGAAAACTGTGAATGATTCAAAAACAGCATCCTCACTAAATGTTGACATGTACCGCTCTGTAATCACAGTCAAAATAATATAAAGTTTTTTAAAAAATTGTTACATTTCATTTCCGTTCAAAAACGGAATACTCTTTTTTTAAACAAGGTATTTTGGCCCTAAATTCCCGAAACAAAGAGAAAAATGTGTGATTATGGGTTGGACTGAAGTAAGACTAAAGGTGTAAAACAGAATTAATTGACAATTTATACTATATGCCTTAAATACAGTGGCGTGCCGTGGGCCTGGGCCTTCAGTGAGGTCCTACACAGTCCCACCCGAATTAATCCACCTCTCATGACATTATGACGCCATGTCTGCTCTAGACACGATACAGGTAGACAGAGACGCAGGAGAACCAGGCGTTACGTCACCTTGAAATTGACATTTCTCTTCAGAGAATTGCAGGGGAAGAGTACAATACAGTCCAGTTCAACTAATAGGCAAGAACATAGTCGAGTGCAACAGAGTTATATTAATATTCGTCTTCTATCCATTTCTGGTCCACAAACTTTGAGCTTTAAGTCCAACTTTTTTTTACAGTGTGTTCACTAAACAGCGCATTGTCACCCAGAGCAGTTTCACCGTGATGATGAAGATGAAAGTTCCTGTTTACCCAAACACATGACACAATTAATGAGTCTTTTCAATATGTCCCTCTTGTTCTTCACCTTTTCATTGTGCAGATCGGTTTCCCTGCGCGCTTGTTCGTTGATCTGTAGATCCGCTCCGTGTCCCCAGAAGTTTTCAAAGCACCGATGCTTGTAGGTGCCGAGTCGTACTCTGGTGTCTCGTTGCTGCCTCGGTTAGACAACTCAAGTTTGCAAAGCCAGTGTGGCTCCAAACACCAAGCGATCACTTGCAACAGGCATCCCCAGCAGTCCGGTGTGCAGAGCTTCTCGGAGCCTGAGCCTTTGGTAGCGCTTGTAGTTGGAACTTTGAAAGTGGCGAACGAACCCCTGTCCCGCCTGTGACGGGCTTTGTAGCGTCGGCGTCGGTCTTAAAGTTCGTTGAGAATGGCGTTATAATTATATCCTCGACCAAATCGATATCTTCTCCTCCTTCCGCCATTGTGGGTTGAAAAAACAGCTTAGTAGTACGCAAATTAATTTGTTTATCAAATTCAGTTTCCTAGTTCTGAGGTTCTGCCTCTCAATATTGGTAATCCAATCAAAAGACGTGCAGCACGACTAGGCCGTAAGGTGAACACTGTTTTCGTTTCAACCCGCTCCACAGTCGCGCATCTACACGATCGTTAGCTCATAAAAAGAACCAGTCGTGCTTAGCTACCAAAAAAAAGTTCGTCGCTGAATTTGCCGTCGATTCTCGATGCGACTGTTTTATGCCGAACTAGTTTCTTCAGAGCGTAATAGGATCTTGGTCACGAGGGGTGGCACGGTTCGACACGTGATCGGTCTACACCAATGAGGTAGCTGCTTTTTGTCAACAGAATGGCGGCTCCCGTGGTTGGATTCAACGTTACCGATAAAGAGGAAAACACCCTTAAAAGTGGGCTAAATGGATTCTAAATAGTGCTGTATACATAGCCGCGTCCAATAAGAACAATGAGGCAAATATACGATCATGTTATGCTTATGTTAAGTCATTTAGATCAAGTTTAACATACCTGGGAATACACCTTACTGACGATCTAACATGGACTGTGAACACCCAGCACACACTGAAGAAATCAAGGCAAGCGCACGATGGCTCAATATGATTGGATAAAAGATCTAACAAAGACCAGCCCTCCAAATCTCAACCTGGCGCTGGCAGCAGCGCAACCAAGAGGAACGCTATGAAATTAAGAGAATAACTCTTACTCTGGGAAATAAGTGAATACATATTTGTGGGGAAATATATTTAGAAAAAAATATATATTCTGATGTTTAGGCCAGCAGAGAAGGCCTTGCTGGCCCTGACGGCCCGCCACTGCTTAAATAACGGTCAAACCAGTCCGGGTCATGTTTGACCCCAGAGGACAGCAGGTGTATCGTCAACATTACGAGGTTAAACAATACGTGCTAAATTAACATCACGATCAAATCATTACATAAAACCCCAAACTAGTTGAGGGAACAATGGCGCCCTCTGCAGGTAAATATACTAATGGAGACGAGCTGATGACGTCATCGAACTCACCACTGAGTCTGGAGGGAAGTGGGCGTGGCTTACAGGGCCGTGATGACGTCACCGAGAGGATTCTGGAACACTTGAGGCTTTTTACCTTCGCATTGAAAATGCGGAAGGTTATGTTTTGATCGCCGTGTATTTATTTATTTGTATGTGTTATTCGCAAAACTCAAAAAGTATTGAACCGAATCGCATGAAATTTGGTGGGATGATTGGTTATTATCCGGGGACCAGTTGACTAGATTTTGGGATCGATCGGGTCAAAGGTCATGAACAGGTCAAAATCTTCTTGAATCGCATGAAATTTGGTGGGATTGGTTATTATCCGGGGACCATTTGATTAGATTTTGGGATCAATCGGGTCAAAGGTCAAGG
Source organism: Pseudoliparis swirei (assembly GCF_029220125.1). Taxonomy (NCBI): domain Eukaryota; kingdom Metazoa; phylum Chordata; class Actinopteri; order Perciformes; family Liparidae; genus Pseudoliparis; species Pseudoliparis swirei. The sequence goes on from NC_079399.1 coordinate 2,912,346, forward strand.
TCATGGAAAGGTCAACATCTTTTTTTTTACCATAGCACGATACATTTGTCCAATTGGCATGCAACTAATGCCAAAATGTTCATAATTCAATGCCCAATCTTGTGATATGCGAAGGTATGCGCTCTACCGAGTGCCCGTTCTAGTTATTTATTGTTATTAACGTCATCCGAGTTGCCGTAGTAAATATAGTTCTGTGTCATTAAAGAGAACGAGACGGTTACTTTAATCGTTTTCTTTATTACAAGTTCAGAACAGAAGAGTAAAAACAAGACAGAAAATAAAAGATTAAAAAGGGAAAACGTGACGCCGTCATTGAGTCTTACACATCTCCTCTTGCTTTGGAGACATCGGCCACCAGTTCTCCTCCTTCTTCTCCTCCGCCGCCGCTTCTGCAACACACAACACCTCCGTCACATGACACACAACACCTCGTCACATGACCCAGTGCTCCACCTCGTGCTCCACCTCCTCCACCAGCCTCCCTTCTTTAAACTATGACTCGTGAGTTTATCCGTGTTCTGGTTTCCAAACTATTACAAATTAAATTTAGTCTAAATATAGAAAGTTTGGACCTTTTTGAATCCAGTTGAATGTTTGGAGTCAAAAAGTAATCCGATAATAAAACTAGACGCAGCAGTTTAGTTCATTAGGAAGTCTTAATAATGTATTACCGTATTTTCCGCACTATAGGGCGCACTGGATTATAAATCAATGAATGATGAAGAATGGTCTTTTTTTTTTTTTTTATATATATAAGCGCACCGGACTATAAAAGTCAGTCAAAAAAAAAAAAAAAACAGATAACTCACTTAACTTCAAAATTATTCTCAACATTATTCAAACATTAATTAGCGTTATTTAATAACTACCAACCTTATTCCTACCAACCTTATTTTGTTTTATTTATACTGTTTATACACACTAATGTGAGTTGGCTGATAGCATATTATTGTAAATGTTGAAATGGATGTGGATGGTCGCTGATAGCTGTAAGATGTGGTGTGGCTGGTGTTGTTGTCTGGCAGCGTTGTTGTGTGTGTTGTGTGTGTGTTGTTGTGTTCATGAGTTCGGATCGGGATATGACCCGTTGCATCGTTTGTGGTTTCTTGTTTTTGAGGTTTCACGCTGTTGTTTGTTGTTAGCGAGGCCCGACCAACACAGTAGTGTGTTATGTTCCCTTGATAATAACCCCTATAAAGCCATCCTGTCCTGTGGTCCTGACTGACCCACCATTACACACTATGACTCATGACGCTCTACGCTCTGGCTTGTAAGTATTTTGTTGTTTTTTGGTGTTACTTAAAACAAAAATAAAACATTTTGATGACGCCAAAATGTGCCATACAAACACAAAAGTAAAATAAAACCATTATAAATCAACATTAATAATCTGATAATACGGTACTGTATTTATTAAAAACTTTTTAAAATTTTTAAAAAAATTAAAAGAAAATTAAGTATTAGCATCATTTTAAGTCAGAAGTTTGATATTCCAGCTCAAATATTTAAATATCAGTAAAGCTGTAAATAAGGATGAACGTCTCTAAGTGACTCGTCTTAATTATATTAGTGCATTCAACATTTTGTACCACATTATTTTTGACAAACCGAAATAAAATATATATTTTAATGAAGTATTTGTATGTCGTGGATTTATTTTACACCAACGGGAGAATAAATATTGAAGTTCTGACTCAGTTCTGATGAACACACAGAACGAGCTCCACACCTCACGTGTCCGTCAACAACAACAACAACAATAAACCCAGTGGTGAATGTTACGGCAGTTACCCGTCATCGCGTCGGGATTATCGGGAACGTCGGAAACATCTGGCGAGCACAAACAGTTTGTTTTTACGGCGTGGCGGCGGCGAGACGACGGAGCGCCGAACGCGAGACTCACCCGGGACGGTCCCGAGGGCGGAGTTATCGAAGAACTGCCGGGGGCAGGTTCTGCTCAGCATCTCGGAGAACCGGCTCTGGGGGGAGTCCGGGGCCTTCCGGGGGGTCGGCGAGCCGTAGGAGGAGGCGTGGCCTCTCTTGGTGGGCGTGCCGTAGGAGGAGGAGGCGTGGCCTCTCTTGGTGGGCGTGCAGGGCGATGACGGCTTCTCCAGCGCCACCTTGCTCTTCATCCTCAGCGCGATGGCTCGGCTCTTCCACTTGCTGACGTCCTCCTCCTTATTGGACACGGAGCTGAGGGGGGGAGGGGCATCAGACCAGGACTACGGGACGCCGGGCGGCTCCGCCTCAAACCGGTTCTCACCTTTCCAGATCGGAGATCTTGACTTGAAGCCGCTTGACCTCGTCCGCCAGCTTGCTCTTCTCCAGCTGCACGCTGGTCTTGATGACCACGCCCCTGGGCGCGGTCAGCCGGGCGTGGAGGTCCTCGCCCTGCAGGACTGAACACGACGACGTCGCCGTCGGCAACGTGAAACCGACTTCACACTTAAAAACGCAACCGCCTTCAAACTGACGGACAGCGCCAAAAACGACGAGGAACACAACGTCCCCCCCCAACTCGTTAGACATTGGCCACGCCCCCATAAAATGATCCTTTCGTTGGCCACGCCCATCATACGATCCTTACATTGGCCACGCCCCCATAAAATGATCCTTACATTGGACACGCCCCCCAGAGGATCAAAACAAACACGGCCGACTTACTCGAGTCGTCTCCTTCCTGCTGGCATTTCCTCAGCGTCTCCTTCAGCTTCCTCACGCCCTCCTCCTTCTCCTTCAGCAGCGAGTTCATCTTCTGGATCCTGAGGACACAACGCAGGACCTCGTTACTCCGGAGGACGACCTCGGCGTGGACCGGGCCTCGACCTCCGACCCGGAGCGGCGGTGTGCGGCGCCGGGCTCTCACTCCTGTCTGTGTCGCTCGGTCGCCGAACTCAAGGCCAGCTCCACCTTGAACAGCTTCGCCCGGAGGCTCTCCAGCTGCACCGCGCCGGGGGAGGAGTTCTAGAGCAGAACACAAGCGACATTACAACACACACACGAGGCGTTCAGGGGCCTGGGAGAGAGGCGTCGACATGAACCTCAGACTGGCGCAGCTTGCTCCGGAGGCTCTGGAGGGCGTGGTCCTTCTCCTCCACCTGAGCGCGGCTGTCCTGCAGCTCCGTCTGCAGCAGCTGCGTTGCCTGCTTCTGATTGGACACCCGGCTGCTGGCCTTGAGCCGCGCCTCCTCCAGCTGCTCCACGTGTTCGTGCAGCGCCTGAAGAGAAGAGGAACACGAGTCACTCAGGAGCGTCTCTCTCTCTGGAGGCGGAGTCAGATCGGCCGTACCTTGATGGTTTCCTCCGCCCGCTGCAGCTCCAGCTGCTGGCGCTCCGTCCTCTGGGCGGCGCCGCCCTCCAGCGCGGCGGACGTCTTGCTCCTCTCCTCCCGGAGCCGGGCATCGGCGTCGGCCTCCAGCCGCCGCAGCTCCTCACACGGAGCGCGGTGCTCGGCGACGACGGCCTGCAGCCGGCGGGGGGGGGGGGAAGGGTGTTAGACGAGACTCTGGGAACACGGGCGTGGGGGGGGCGTTTACCTGCAGGGCGACCTCGGTGCTGCGCACCAACTCGGCCAGGTGGTCCAGCTCGCTGCCGATGAGGACGCCGTGCAGCTCGCCGCCGCTGTGCCAGTTGAAGACGGCCGTCAGCTGCTCCGTGAGGCGCTCCCTGAAGCTCAGCTCGGCCGACAGCGTGTCGGCGTAGAAGAACATGTCGGGGCGCAGCTTCTCCAGAGCCACGCTCATCTTCTACACAGAGACGAGTCAGAGACGCGACCACGAGACGATCGGGAACCGTCCTCCGCGGGTTTCGGGCGATAGCGAGCGTGTGTTTTCCCGTGTGCCCCTGAACGCCCCTCCCAGCCCACCTGCAGGAGGCGCTGCCTCTTGTCCAGCAGCTCCGTGACGTCGTCCTCTCGGCACAGCAGCAGGTCCTGACGGCGAGTCTCCTCGAAAACGGCCAGATCTTTGTCCGCCAGCTGCTGGAACAGGTCCCGGTACTGCTGGGCCTGGGCCTGCAGGTGCTCCTGGGGGGGGGGGGGTCACGGGTTAGAGAGGGCAAGACCGTAGCGACGGTGTATGTGTGTGTGTGTGTGTGGGGAAGAATAAGTTGATATTCACCACCAAGCGCCCCAGAGCGAGCGACACCTGGCGGTCCAGCTCGCACACGGCGCTCAGGGCCCCGGCGGTGGCGTGGGGCAGGTGGCTCAGGTCGTCCTCCAAGGGGCCCGGCGCCGCCGACCTCTGCTCGGCACAGCGGTCGATGAAGGACTGGAACTTCCTCAGGGACTTCTGCAGCGACACAAAGGGGCGGGGCGTCGGGTCAGACGCGTAACGAGGCCGCCGCCCCTCGGCCCGTCACCTCTGACCCGCCGGGTTTACCTGGATCTGCCCGGTGGACTCCTGCAGCCGCGAGGACGCCGTCTCCTTGGCGACGGCGGCGCTCCGATCCAAACCGCTCAGCTGCTCCCGGAGCGCCGAGATGGTCGCGTTCGCCTCGCTGAGCAACTGAAGGAGGAAACAACAACAACAACATATCATCGCTATGAGCTTAAACATCTGAATTTGAGTCGGGATCAAATCGAGTTTCTCTCACGGGATCGACGTCCCGCTGGGAGTCGATCATGTTTTATTCTATCGAATGACTTTATTGATTCCGCTTTTCTGTCCAATGCTTTAACGACTCACGTATTGATTACTGATCAACTTTCTGTTAAACAGTCGTCTTATGAATTGGGTTTAATGCCAACGCAGATCAGCCATGTGTGACTCTGGATGAGCTCCGTGACGCTTCCTGGGTCAAGAAGTCGTGACTTCAGGGTAACGAACCTGCTGCGAGGCGTCGGCTGCACCTCCTCTCTGCTCCTCCAGCTGCTGCACCTGAAACCAGGAGAGCAGATAATAAATAAATATGACATCAAAATAAATAAAAAGACCCGTGTCGGATTTTGTAGGAAAGTTTTGCTCATCTTGTTCTGCAATAACTTTATTCTCAACATCTCAACTTTATAAAAAAAAGAAAAAAGATAAAACAGGAGGACACCGCCATGAATATTCTGGGACTTAAACCACAACGTGTCACTTTACACTCCAGCTTCTTATTCGTCAACCTTAAAATCTAACTATTTTAAACTATTGATGAAGCGCTTTGAGTTTTTATTTTACGCAAAACTATTTAATACAAATTCTGATTCCAACTTCTTAAAATGTGAATATTCTCTGTTGTCTTTCCTCATGTGTGTAAATCTTTTGAGTTGTGTACAAAACCCCCTTAAGACCCGTCAGGACCCACAAGGCTCTTGAAATAAACCTATTTTTCCTCCGGCCTGTGAACGCACCGTCTCCGCGTGCTCCTCCAGCTGCGCTCTGAGCTGCCTCTTCTCCTGCCTCAGGGCCTCCAGAGCGTCCTGCAGCTCGTCCCTCTGCTGGCTGAGAGACGTCACGCCGCTCCGCAGCCTCTCCGTCTCCTCTGCGGCGCTCCGGCCGACGCTCTCCTTCGCCAACAGGGCGTCTCTCTCCTCTTCCACCAGCTGCAGCTTCTCACTCTGAGAGGTCGTCTGTGAGGAGAGAAGGAATACAGCTTCTTCACCTCCAGAGTTCAGCTTCAAGAGGAAGAGTCAAGGAGCCCAAAGCAGTCAGACTCACGTTTAAATAGTGCTGTGAATAAAGAAAGAGGTTTACAGATTTGATGAATGAATCGTTACCAACCAAGAGGTCGAAGCCCAAATGATGCTCCAACGTTGGAACACATTATGGCGAGCGGGGAACACTGGCACAACCATTTTCAAAAGGAATCCCCCTGCCCCCCACCTCAAAGGGCCCGTTTCTATGGCAACCCACGAGTCTTCCTCCTATAGACACGCACAATGCATCCTAATAGTTTTTTGGGTACCAAAAGTCACAGCATTTGTTTTTTAAGGCGTTCCTCGTGGTTCATTTAAACTCACGTTGTGAGAAACTGACATTTAGCGCCCCGTCGTTAAAGATGTTTTGAGCTCTTATACCGTGACAGGTGATTTTATTTAATTCATTACTAAATGAACATCACGAGGAGGTTTAAGAGGTTGAAGTGTCGATCCTCAAGACTTCAGTCCCGGTTTATAGAGAATTATAATCCAAGTGAAAACAGACTTCACACTAACATGATACCTGTGAGGATCGTGTGCGTAAACGCCCAGTTCATACTAATGCAGATATAAAACTAGTGTTTTCATTCCGTATGATAGTAAAAAAAAAAAAGAAGCACTACAGGAACATAGTTCTGTTTTTGCTTGTCGTGTATTTGTTTTGGTGCATAAAGACAATAAATGATCCTCGAGTTATGTCTTCAAGCGATGGTTTTAGATTGAGATCTTTACTGAAAGATCATCTGTGAGATTCCACTTGAAGCCCAACAATGGCCGCCACGTCGTCATAGTGATGAGGCCAACGCACCGTCTCCGCGTGCTCCTCCAGCTGCGCTCTGAGCTGCCTCTTCTCCTGCCTCAGGGCCTCCAGAGCGTCCTGCAGCTCGTCCCTCTGCTGGCTGAGAGACGTCACGCCGCTCCGCAGCCTCTCTGTCTCCTCCGCGGCGCTCCGGCCGCCGGCCTCCCTCTCCGAGAGCAGAGCGTCTCTCTCCTCCTCCACCAGCTGCAGCTTCTCGCTCTGAGAGGAGCGGAGAGACGGTTCGTTCCCGCTTTCACGGCGGCGCCTCGTCCCAGAGCGACGCGTCGGGGCGCTCACCTGTCGTTCCTTCTGCTGCCTCAGCTGGTCCAGGTCGGCGTTCGCCTGCTTCTGCTCACACAGCTCCTCCTGGACGCTTTTCAAAAGCCGTTCTGTCGACGACACCTGAGAAACACAACGGAACTTAAATAACAAGTTAAATACGAAAAGGCGTCTTCAGGAAACGATAAAATAAGAAATCATTCGAAAGAAAACACACGAAATAGAAAACTGCCAACAGAACGTCTGATAACGGAACAGAGCTGCTGCTCTGTTACGTCATCGTTTAGTCGTGTTCACGCTGAATGACTTACGGCACTTATTTGATAAACAAAAAGATTTAAAGTCGTGTCTTTGTGGTTCATTGTGTCCGGCAGTCAAAATAAACTACAATTGAACGAGTGCCTCCTCCTCCTCCTCACCAGGGTCTCCGTGAGAATCCTCTGCTCCTTCGCTTCCACCAGAGCCGCCGTCAGCTGCCTGACCTGGTGAAGCAGGAAACAAGGTGCCAACATTAGGAGGGAAAACAGATCTTCTTCTTCGTCGTCAGCTCGTATGAAGCCTGCATGTCGCCCTGCAGCGGGAGCAGTGTTCGACGGCTCCGGGGGGGAAAGTTACCGCGGAGACGCAGATAATCCACATGAAAATGTTGGCATGGCGTTATGAGAGCAGAGGGTCCTTTAGGGAGGAGCTCGGTGAGGAGGAGGAGCTTCTGTGTGGTCGACGCCAGACGGAGGCGGAGCTCAGAGACGAGGTCTGGCGTAATAGACGAACAGTGAAGGTTTCTCTACACAGGCTTTAAAACTATGACCTTTGAAATCAACAACATGGATTTAGATTGAGTTGGCAAGTTAAAGAAAACGCAGCTGTGAGGCGTCAAGTTCACCCAAAAAAAGAATTAAAACCATTAAAATCTCAATAATTTGTACGACTAATGTGACGAGTCATGATGGACCGTTCACCAGACAATGACCTAATGAATGAAAACGAAGGACACACACACACACACACACACCGTAGCGTACACCTCCTCCTTGTGCTCCTTGACCTCGGCTCCGAGCTGCTCCTCCTCCGTCAGAGCCCGCCGCAGCTCGTCTCTCTCCCGGCCGAGCGACGCCACTCTGCCCTCCAGCGTCTCCACGACGCTCTCCTTCGCCAGCAGGGCGTCTCTCTCGGCCTCCAGCTGCTCGGCGAGGGCCTTGGCCTGTTGGTCAGAGTCAGATTCCTGCTGCTCGCGGAGCGCCGTGCGATCGGAGTGAAGCTGCTCCTGCTCCTGGAGCGCCGCTTGAAGAGACTGAAGAAGACGCTGAGTCTCTACAACCTAAAGATAAGAGAACACTTTGAATACAGTACTTCTGAAAGGAAGAATGAATTATACAGTTTAAGTGAAACACGCCATGTTGCCCCTCTTGGTTTATATAACATATAAAAAGGTCTGTCGGTTATGTTCAGGAGCTTCTGCTCAGTGTGATCTCACTTAAACCCCCAAATGTTTGCTCTCAGGTGATCCATCCCCTCACCGTCTCCGTGGTGCGCTGCAGGTCGACCTCCAGCTGGCTCTTCTGCTCAGCGACGGCCTGTAAAGTCGCCTGGAGGTCGTTGACCTGCGGAGGGAAACGGCCACATTCCAACATTAAAGTGTTTTCAACCAGAAGAACCAGAGTCTGGAAGGATGAGGCTGGAGTAGATCTGTGTCTTTGCAATGAAGACAACAACAACAACTAGCCTGACCTCTTGCTGCAGACGGGTCACTTCCTCCTCATGTGGTTGAGGTTCTGAGGTCAGTGTTTCTGGCTGGTTGAACCCACTTTGGGCGAGAGCAACCTGTGACAGTGAAACATGATGTTTCGTCTTCTCTTTCAAGACAGATAACACCTTTTTTGTTTTTAAATCAAGTGACCGCACCGTCTCCGCGTGCTCCTCCAGCTGCGCTCTGAGCTGCCTCTTCTCCTGCCTCAGGGCCTCCAGAGCGTCCTGCAGCTCGTCCCTCTCCTGGCTGAGAGACGTCACGACGCTCTGCAGCCTCTCCGTCTCCTCTGCGGCGCTCCGGCCGACGCTCTCCTTCGCCAACAGGGCGTCCCTCTCAGCGAGAGCATTCTCCAGCTGCTCGCTGAGCGTCTTGGTCTGTTGCCATGAGGAGAAGAAGAAGAGTCTCAACATGCAGTCACATCTCTGACAATAAAAGGAGAAGTTTTAAAATACATATTTCAGCTCACCTGTTGATCCAAGTCAGATTCCTTCTGCTCACAGAGGGTCATGTGATCAGAGTGAAGCTGCTTCTGCTCCTGGAGCTCCGCTTGAAGAAGACACCGAGTCTCTAGATCCTAAAAATAAGAGAACACTGTAAATAAAAACTTCAAAAGGGAATACAGTACTTCTGAAAAGGAAGAATGAATTCTACAGTTTAAGTGAAACATGCCATGTTGCCCCTCTTGGTTTTTAAAATATAATATATAAAAAGGTCTGTCGGTTATGTTCAGGAGCTTCTGCTCAGTGTGATCTCACTTAAACTAGGGCTGCAACTAACGATTATTTTGATAATCGATTAATCGGTTGATTATTTTATCGATTAATCGGATTTAAAAAAACAAAAACACTTTTCAACCCTTTATTCAAAACAGGGTTCGTACGGTCGTGGAAAACCTGGAAAAGTCATGGCATTTTTAAATGGCTATTAGCAGGCCTAGAAAAGTAATTGAAAAAAATAAAATCCCAAAATATTTGGAAAAGTAATGCAAATTTGTTTTATTCAAATGTTAATTTACACGGTATATATACGGTATGCTTTGGAATTCTCATTGTTAGTTTAAATACTACATCTTCTCACTTTGTCACGTATAGACAGAGTTTTCACAAAATGTTTAATCATGAAAATGTAGTTTAAAGACATGGAAAGGTCCTGGAGACCCACTGGTCACCATGGTGATGAACCTGTTCACTGGTCACCATGGTGATGAACCTGTTCACTGGTCAGCATTTGATGAACCGTCACAAACAGACTGACAGCTTTCCTCTCCTGAGCAGTGGTCCCCATGTGGCCCCCTGAACAATATCAGAGACGCGTTCAGATTTTTTTTTTTTTTTCACCTGGCCCGCTGCCGTTGAGATTGCAGTGAGACGCGGAAAAAATGTGAAGTGGTGCTCTTCTTCACAATAAAACATCTTTGATGGGACGTGACGCGTCTCGGCCAATCAGTGTTCAGATGTCCACAGCGTTTGGGAAGTTAGGTTAGCTTGAATGTTAGTCCGCTACATCTGCTGCTGTCACGCTGCACGGTGTAGCGATACTAACAAAGTACCGTACGTTAAACACGATGTGATTTAGCATATTTTTAGTATCGATACTTCATTAAAAGAGCGATCAGAGCGCACGCTGCTCCGCTCTGTTAAATGCTGTCTGCACGCGCAGCGCTCACAGCGAGTGGGGGCGTGGCTTATCTCCGTTGCCTTTCTCCGTGGAAAAATATTTTCCGCTATCCGCCACGGAATAAATAAACACGTTTTCTACGTTATCCTCTTGTGGAAATGCCACACACGTGGTGACATGTAGCGCCCTGGTGTCTGGGGTCATAACGTCACCCGGAGGCGCACTCAGCTCCGTGAATGTCTCCGACGACGTGAATGACTTCCGCATCCAGCGCCATGTGAGCAGCAGCAGCCAATTAGATTCATCAACAGGGGAGCAGCTCAGCGCTGATTGGCTCTCACAACGCAGCGTTCCGTCTCTCCTCTCCCTGCCTCTTGTTTCTCCTGCGCCGCTCTGCGCTCAACTTTGTTCATACTCCGTGACTTATTGAGCGCCGTAATAATCGCGCGACACAACGAATCGATAATGAAATTCGTTGCCGACTATTTTAATAATCGATTTTATCGATTCGTTGTTGCAGCCCCAACTTAAACCCCCAAATGTTTGCTCTCAGGTGATCCATCCCCTCACCGTCTCCGTGGTGCGCTGCAGGTCGACCTCCAGCTGGCTCTTCTGCTCAGCGACGGCCTGTAAAGTCACCTGGAGGTCGTTGACCTGCGGAGGGAAACGGCCACATTCCAACATTAAAGTGATTTCAACCAGAAGAACCAGAGTCTGGAAGGATGAGGCTGGAGTAGATCTGTGTCTTTGCAATGAAGACAACAACAACAACTAGCCTGACCTCTTGCTGCAGACGGGTCACTTCCTCCTCATGTGGTTGAGGTTCTGAGGTCAGTGTTTCTGGCTGGTTGAACCCACTTTGGGCGAGAGCAACCTGTGACAGTGAAACATGATGTTTCTTCTTCTTTCAAGGCAGATGGCAATAATTATTTTTCAATCAAGTGACCGCACCGTCTCCGCGTGCTCCTCCAGCTGCGCTCTGAGCTGCCTCTTCTCCTGCCGCAGGGCCTCCAGAGCGTCCTGCAGCTCGTCCCTCTCCTGGCTGAGAGACGTCACGCCGCTCTGCAGCCTCTCCGTCTCCTCGCGGTGTGTCAGAGCGGCGGCCGTCCTCTCAGACGACAGCTCGTCTCTCTGAGCTCGAACACTCTCGAGCTCCTCCGTCAGCCCCCGGGTCTAAAGAGACGTGACGGTATTCAAAGTGTGAGCCGTCTATAAGCGAGCACTGAATAAAGGATATGTTATGCTACTAGCACAGAAGTATTGTAATGACATCACACAACCTTTATGAACCAGGCGCTTTAAGAGCCCTCACCAGTGTCTGCAGCTCCTCCAGCTGTGCATCCTCCCGTTTGGATGCGCGTGCCGCCTCCAGATGTTTGATGCGCTCCTTCTGCTCCTGCGTCTTGTCCAGCGCCGTCCTGAGCTCCTGCTGGTTCTCAATCATCTGACACACAAATAATAATGCATGTGCATACTCCTACGAGATGTAGGGACAGAAGAACTGCATTTTTAAACGCGGCCCCACCATGTCCACGTTGTCCTGCATGTCCGTCTGCAGCTGGTCTCTCTCGGCGGCGAGCGACGCGACGGAGGAGAGCAGCTTCTCCGTCTCCTCGGCGGAGCTCCTCTGCGCCGACAGCAGATCGGCCTCCTCGTCGCGAGCGCACCGGAGCTCCTGGGTCAGAGCCAGCACCTGTTGGGTTGGATTTCCAACCGTCAGGACATTGACAATGAAGTTTAGAAGAAAAGAAACAAAGAAACACACACGCACACACACTGCTTAACTACAGCTTCACTCACATGTTCCCCGTATTCAGACTCCTTCTGCTCGGCGAGTTTGTCCAGATCAGAGTTATTTCGACTCTGCTCTTGTAGCTCGCCTCGGAGAGATTGTAGAAGAAGTTGCGTCTGTGCAGCCTAAAAACAATAAAGTTATTTTGAAGAGGGACACCAAGACACGGCTGTGAAGTTAAAAAAAGGACGACAACTCTCAGGGAACCCAACAGAATGAATATCACTTTAGATATATTTGTAAAAATGAGTGTTTTAGAAACAAAGTATATAAAAAGGGCGTTTTCTGAAGTTGTGAGGAGCAGAAGACCGTCAACCGGTCGTGATGAAAGGTTTCAGACACATTTCCAAACAGCAGAGCGTGGACTCACCCTCTCCAGGCTCCCCTGAAGCTCCCCGGTGAGCTGGTCTCGCTCGGCGGCGAGCAGCGTCTCCGTCTCCTCGGCGGCGCTCCTCTGCTCCGACAGCGCAGCGTCGCTCTCAGCTCGCACACGCCGGAGCTCTTCAGTCCGCTCGCTCAGCTAGACGTGTACCAATCATTCATTACAACTTGAAGGTTACATATGTGGGATCACTAGTACAAATATATCTACGAGTTCCAATAACCAGAGAACAGGTATCCGACTTCACAAGGAAGGAAGAGTCCGAGCCTCCAAGGAATCCAACAATCAGGTCATCTCTATTTTAATTATTCCTTCATCCACCCATAAGAGATTGGATGTGGGATGTCCTGATCAAAGTGTTGGGTCCTCTATCCTGATCAGTCTGTTATTATCCTTAAAATATGGGAACATTAAATAAGTTGTAGCCTTTTCTTTTTCACGAGGTTCTTGATGCTAATTTGAAGCTTTAATTGACATCGGAAACTGAAAATAATCGTCAGATTTTTATTATATTTGAGTAATAAAGATCTTATTCCTGACAGATGTCTGTGTGAACACTATTTAAAAAAGAGGCACATGCCTAGTCTGATTTTGAAGTCGTTGCCAGAGCAACGGTGGCGTTTCTTTGGCCTCATATGACCCGACACCGTGCTCACCTGCGCCGTCAGGTGTTCCACCTCATCCGGAAGCGTCTGGGCCGAGGCGAGCTCCTCCAGCTGAGCCCTCAGGGCTCCTTCTGCTTCCCGGGCCGCGCTCAGCTCTCGGTTCAGCCGCGCCATGGCTCTCTCGAGCTCCACGCTGTCGATCAGATCTGGAGACGGAGAACCATCAAACTCTCAGCGGGGGTTCCTGGATCGCGTCTGCAGCTCGGGTTCTTCGGGAGAGTCGAGACGTACTTTTTGGGACTTTCCCGTCGAGCAGCGCGGTGAGCTTGGTGTTCTCGTCGAACGCCGCGCTCAGCTCCTTTTGGAGGTCGCTCTGCATCGCTCTGCCGCGAGACTTCTCCGCCTCCAGCTTGCCGCGCAGGCCGGTCGCCTCGGCCTCCATCTTCTCGGAGTTGGCACTCAGAGTCACCTGGAGAGGGGACGGGGACGAGCGACAAATAAAATACAGAGGTCAGTCCTAGAGACACGTCTGGGACAGCCTGGAAGAAATAAGGATTGATCCACTCGTCTTCTGGCCCCCAACATGAAGTTAAATGGAGGTCCAGACTACCAAAGGGTGTGTGTGTGTGTGTGTTCGTCCCACTCACGTTCATCTCGTCCAGAGCGATGTTCTCACTGCGCAGGTGAGCCCATTCTTTCTTGGTGTCTCGGCTGAGCCCCTCGGCGTCGGCCAAAGAGCGCCGCAGCATCGCCACCTCCTGCACCAGGTCCTTCCCGCTCTGCAGGGAGGAAACAGGACCGTCAGCTCAGAGACCTCCTGCACCGACACCTACCTTTACCTGCCTCCATTTATCACGGGAAACATTGGTTTTAAAGTCAAGTAATGTTACGATATATCGAGGAGCATGGTGTGGAAGTGGGACGTTAATTCTTTCATTATGAATGATCATAGCTTGCCAAAAAAACTATTTTTAATACAAGCGACAATAACTTAGTTTTGGAATTCAGTCATTTTCCAGCCAAAAAAAATGAAAGTGAAGTAATTTGACACACACACACCAAAACTGTATACATAAGTTACCAAGAGAACAATTAAAAACACATACCATGCTCTCAAGTTCTTTTACAAATTCAGTTTTCTTCTGCAGCTCCTCAGACAAAGTTTCTAGTTTGTTCTTGGAAAAAAAACAATAAACACATGTGAAGCGTATTTAACAACTTCTGCAATCTTACGGTCTGGCTTTTAAATTATATAATAATAAACATCTTATATTTCTAAAGTGACAGCTTCTTCTTTGACATCTTACCATGAACCGACCATTCAGATGGAGTTCTTACCTGAAGCTCCAGACGTTGGCGTTCTGAGGACTCGGCGGCCCTCTTCAGTTCAGAGATTTCGTTTCTCGTGTCATCCTGTAGGACCGCAGCAACAGAACGACGTTAACTCCACAGCCCTTTGATCCGAGCACCGCGAGAGGCGTCTGAATGGAATCGGAGAGATTACCTCGTGCCCCTTCCTGAAGTCGTCCTCCAGAGATCTGAACTCGTCCACCTCCCTCTTCTCCTCCACCTCCTTGGACAGAGCGGCGTTCTCCTTCTCCAGACGCTCCGTCTCCTCGATGAACATCCCGAGCTCCTGCTTCAGGTAGTCCCGCTCGGCCGCCAGCGACTCCTGCGGACGCACAAGGCAACACGTTGAAGCGCTTCCACTTGAAAATGCATTCCTCTGATGTTCTCCGACCTCAGCGCTCGTAGCTTCAATAAATACTTATCCCGTTGTTGGAAAAGTAACCGAATAACTTCAATTCCCACTGATGTTTTGAGAAGACTGTTGACTAATGGATTTCAGGACTTTAAACCAAGTTTACATGAGGAAAAATGTTGTGAAATCTGTGTCTACACAAGTTTATACCTTTAAATGACAAATTAATTAGAGACAATAGTTTGATTAAAAACAATAAATATTTGTATAAATGTTTATTCTTTTAATTAAACTGCGTAAATTAACATGAATATCACACATTTCCAAAACTTTTGGGATTTAAATTTTTTTAAAGGACTCTTACAGGCCTGGAAATATGGAATTTTAAACTTCCAGGACTTTTCCGGGTTCTCCACGGCCGGACGAACCCTGCTAGTATCTCTGGAGATTAATAAACAAATCATCCATGTGGATAGTAGGTTAAAAAGCTTTTGCCGCTGTTCAATAAATATATTAAATGATTCTCTTGCCGTTTTAAAGCCAGATTAACTTAAATGTAACACCTTGTAAAGGTAGCAAGTCTAAAAACATTATAAACATACAGGAGACGACAAGTTCACAGGATTTTCTCCTCTTTCAGAAGCAAAGAAAGCCGAGGGGCTCCGTTACCTTCTCGGTAGCCAGAGTCTCACACAGCTGGATGGTCTCACCGAACTGTTCGCTCATCTGGAAAACAAGGCATGAGGATCAGCCCCGACAGCAGCTCACACCACCGGGCCAAACGAGCAGCACGCGGACGCCGATAGATCCTCTCGGGTGCGTTTAAAGACACAGCGTACCTGCTTCGTCTCACTCGGAGTGTGGCTCTGCTCCTCCAGACGCATCTCCAGGTCCGCCACTCGGATGTCCAACATCTCGGCCTTCTCGTTGGACTCCTTGGCCTCCGCCTGCAGCTGCAGCTCCAGCTCGGCCACTCTGCCGTCCGACGTCTCCGCCCTCGTCATGGCCTCCTCTTTGTGCAGACTCTCGATGTCCAGCTGCAGCTCCAGGTGGGACACCTTCCCCGAGAGCTTGTGGATGTAGTCTGGAGACACAGAGTCTTTGGGGCTGGGAAAAAAGATCAAACAAACTACCGTCAGACACTCTGACAGCGGGGTTTTGTAGAGCAGCTAAAGCAGGGCTATTCAACTTCAGTAGCAAGTGGGCCAAATAAGAAAATCACAGGGGGTGTGAGGGCCGCACAGAATATTGATGAGTTGTTGACGGGGGTGCTAGTGAGAGGCGCGCGCGAGCCGAGAAGGATTGTTGACGGGGGGGGGGGGGGGTGCTAGTGAGAGTCGCATGCGGCCCGCGGCCCGCTAGTTGAAGAGGCCTGAGCTAAAGGACACACGGTGAAACAGCACAACCAACTGAAGAATCCAAAGCACCATTTAGGGGCTCCTGAGGATGGAGGAGTTCAGGGGCATCTTCTCTCCGCTGGTCATTTGAAACTAAACTCAGCCTCGTGGATGAATTAGGTAACACATCCCAGTAATAAAAAAGGGAAGATTTACAAACGACGCAGTCAGAAAGTATTCATGTTGCAGCTTGATGCTGAAAGTTCATTTCCACTCATCTAGTCTCAACATCTCACAATAACAAAGCGAAAACAGGATTTTAAAAAGCCAGATCGGACCGCAGCCTTCGAGAACCTCTCGACCAATACAGCTGAACTCGTTTGAAGACCATCACGCGAGTGGCTGTCGAGAAAACTATCAGGTCTCCTGTCGGTCCCAGAGGACTGTAAGGCTCCAGTTCATGATGCAGTTCTCTCACATCACTGTACCGAGTTATTCAAATGGTTAAATTAGTGTCAGTAAAAAGAGACTCACCTGTTTCCAAAGCTTCGAACGGTCACAGAGCTCTGACTCATGTCCATTTCATCTGAAGGCTCATCGGAAATCTCCCACTGGGACTCAAAGTCCTCGTCATCTGAAACACGCCACGTATGCATTTAAATAAAAATCAGCGTGTAGTCGGCGTAAGAAAGGAAATCCGTTGGTGGATCTTCATTTTCAGGGTGCACTCGTTCCACCTGGTTCCACCTGGTTCCACCTGGTTCCACCTGGTTCCTCCTCACCTTCACACAGCTCCGACAGACACGACCTTTCTGCCTTCCGCTTCCGAGTGAAAGAATCTGCAAAGCTGAGGTCGGCCGGACCGCCGCACACAGACGGGCGGGCGAGTCGGATCATCTTTCCT
Source organism: Pseudoliparis swirei (assembly GCF_029220125.1). Taxonomy (NCBI): domain Eukaryota; kingdom Metazoa; phylum Chordata; class Actinopteri; order Perciformes; family Liparidae; genus Pseudoliparis; species Pseudoliparis swirei. The sequence continues at coordinate 2,929,133 of NC_079399.1, forward strand.
CCCCACGTCACCCGGCGCTTTGGCAACTTAAAAAAATAAATTTAAAAAAAACATGAATAGTCGTTACAATATTTATACTTCGGAGAATGCTCCGCTTCGACCGCGGCGTTATTTTGGCTCGCACCTTTCGAACTGTGACCTGGTTGGAGCTGGTGACCAGCAGCTTGGTCAGATTTCTGATCCGGTCCTGCTGTTCCCTCTGGAGCTGATCCTTTTCCTGGAGCAGCTCGGAGAGAACCTTCTTCTCCGTCGCTGTGGTCTGAGTGACTGAAGAAACCTGTAGGAAGGTCACATACACACACACAGGTCAGCGGGGAGGAAGTGCTGTTATAAATGAGACATGGCTGAAGAAAAACATTAAAATAAATACAAATAAATGAAACACTTGCCTCTGTGAGCCGTCGCTTCAGGTCTACAATTTCGTTGCGATAGCGACTGAGCAGAGCGCCGTCATCAGACACCTCCGTCACGTGAGGGTCGTTCTTCATTTTCTTTGCAGTACTGGCAAACTAATACAAAGAAAGACTCTGAGAGACATCAACTTCACTTTCTACATCTCATGTTCACTCTAACTTCATGTTTTAAAGTCTGATATAGCTGGAAAAGAACTATCCTAAAAAATCTACATTATTTAGCCTCACAATAGGATTGTATACGAGTGTATATATATATATATATATTTATATTAACGGCGCGTCTTTCACCAACCTGCAGCGTGCTGAGCGTCTCGTCCAGAGCGACGGGCGTGATGGTGCAGATGATGACCGTTTTGGCGTTTCCACCCAAGGAGTTCTGCAGGATGCGGGTCAGCTTACTGTCTCTGTAGTTGGTGAAACCCCTAAGAGAGAATGATGAGCAAATGTCAGCGCGGTCCTCAAATTAACGTTCAACCAACCAGGCGTCAACCTCCGTGAAGCCAATGCGGAAAGGTCTTAAAACTTTCATTATTTCTACTGACAATCAAGTCTATCAGAAAATAACTTGATTTATTCCCTCAGTAAACATTGTAAATATGAGTTTGTCTCAGTCTCTAGTTTCAAGTCTTCTTCTATACAGCATGATGTCATCATTTAGTACTTTATATGATATTCCTTTATTCGTCCCGCAGTGGAGACATTTTAAAAATTATGACTTAAAGACTTAATAATTATGATTATTATGGTAATTTTAGAGTAAATAAACCATAAAGCAGGGGATGCTTTAGGGGCGGGGCTACGTCACTCTTCCAGTCAAGATTTAGTGAGTTACGCTCAATGGTTGCAAACATTTTTATTTTTTAATTTTTTAAAGATGGCGACAAACAAAATGCTGAACACTCAAAGTTCAGAAGTTCTGAGTTTCTCGTGTCATTCTTGGAAATGAAGCAAATAAATTACACATTTCCCAAAATGTTTCAGCCAACTTTTTACTTAGAATAAGAAAGCGGTCATAGTCCTCTGTGCCCGGCCGGCCAGTGAACATATGAACATACACCCGGAGCAGGAAGAGGATCACCGCAACACGGATGAATCAGATTATGAAAATGTGTTACAACTCAGACCGTTATTGGAAGTTATTGGAGGATGAATCAGAACAATAAATCAGTTATAGGAGGACTCGTAGATGAGGCTGTGCAGGCGTGTCGTTTACTCACTTCTGACTCTCATCGGTCAGTTTCTTGATCACTTGGCTGAGCGTGAACAGGCTGCGATTGATATTGCAACCTTCTTTACAACGTGCACCTAGGACATGAAAACAGAAGGATTATTATTAAACAAACAGACACAAGAACAGATTGTAGTGAGTAAACTAACAAGGCATCAAGCCTGAATGACGTCAACTCCATCTTACCGTCAGCTCCTGCTTGACTCGCCCTCTCAGATCCAGCCAGATCAACCAAATTCTAGAAGACGAAGCAACATTGCCAGTGAACAAATGATTATAGTCGGGTTCACACACACACACACATATGGTGACAAATGGACTTTAAACCACAGTTCCATGACCAAACTTTTATCTTTTTATCTCAGTGTCTCCATGAAAATGTCGTATTTAAACTGATGGTGCGTTCACACCGGACGCGGCGAAAAAATTCTCGACGCGTCTGACGCAGCAGGCTCGACGCGCGTCGAAAAAAGTGTGTTCACACCAGACGCGTCGGACGCGTCGGGGGCGGAGTCATAAATGGATCGAGGAACGACAGGACCGTAGAGTACTTCCACTTTTTAGTGGACTGAGCTGCTCTCCCACTGCGCTTCTCGCTGCTCTCTCTCTCTTCTCTCTTTGATACGTGTCTCTGAGACTTTTCCACCTACGGCGGCAGATCTCCTCTGCCATGAAACACATATGCCGGCGGTTGGTTGATAGTAAAGTACAACAAATAGCGAGAATAAAAGCAAATACATACATTCAAAATTTACCAGGTAGTCCCACGGCTTCTCCGACCTTGTTCCACGCTTCATCTTTATAGCTCCGGTTTCGGTAAGCATAAAGAGTTGTATCGTAAAGTTCGGGGTGCCCACAGACAGCGACAATAATCTTTTCCTCCATTTTTTAAACCGGCAGGACGATGACGAGCGGAGCTGCTCAACGCTGATTGGCTGACGCAACTATGACTCACGCGTCTTTGCTGCCAGAGTTGGGAAATTTCAACTCGCGCGTCAACGAGCTGCGTCTGTTCGCTGTGTTCGCTGAGTTCGCCCCGCGACAAACCCTCTGTTCGTGCTGCTTCAAACGCGTCTGACGCGCTGCTCGCTGGAAAATACGCAGCTACGCAGCTTCGACGCAGCTTTGCATTGACTTAACATGTAATCTCGACGCGCGTCAAAATTTTGACGCGTCCGGTGTGAACACACCATAACAATGAGAATTCCAAAGCATACAGTAAAACCTTAAATGATTCAAATGAATGAGACAATAGTTTAGATTAAAAGAATAAACATTTATGTATTTTCAGTTAAGTTGCTTTCACTTGCAGCACGAAAAATTTTCAAGTATGAAGGAGCGTATGGCGGCTTATATCTTAAGCGTCAATCTTTTGAAAGCATATTAATTATTTAAATCGCAGCGTAAATGAACATATGAATATAACACATTTCCCTGACTTTTCCAAAAAAACTGAAATTTCTTTTTCTTCATGACTTTTCCAGGTCTGGAAATAATTTTTTAAATCCCATGACTTTTCCAGGTTTTCCATGACCGTACGAACCCCGATATACAACACAAACAATCAACCCGAGTAAAGAGCGAGCTTACCAAATGAGACACAATAATGGCTCCATCTGCATTTTCTCCTTCTGCATTTTCACATCTTTCTCTGCTTTCCAGGATCTAAAAAAGGAGAAAACCGAATCGTGAAAAAGCCCCCGACTTCCCAGAATCCTTCGTGCTCACTGACTCCGCGTCGGGGCGTCGCTTACCATTCGGAAAATGGCGTGCGAGCGGCTGCTGCGCTCGTTCATTTTGGTCTTACCGTAGTGGCGGTTCTCTACGGGGGCAGAGAACACATCGTTACACACGGCGTGAACCTGCAGCAGCGCTCCGCCTCGTGGTCGCCGGTTAATTACTTTCTCCTTTACGAATCCAGGCCAGCGCTTGCGTGGTAGACGTCACCAGCTCCTCGGTCAGGTCGGACACGAAGATGGTTTTCTGCACCGAGACACAATCGCAACGCTCACGTAAAGAGGAAACTAAACATTCTCAGGGTTTCAGGAATGCGTGACTTTAAAAGTACGTTGCTGAAGAGTTTAGGTCGAGGATTATCATTTTAATCTTAAAAAAAGGGGCTCTTCTCTGAAATTTAAACTCTAAAATCCTACTCGTAGTCGCTTATGATTCCTCATCGAGCACAGTTTAAAAGTAAACATTTCCATGGAACATGTACGTTTGCCGTCTTTCTTTTTGACGAATGCGTCAACATAAAAGATTAATCTGGATGAACATAATCTCAGGTTTGGGTTCTGATAAATAACTCCATTTGAGATGAGCTTCTGGTTTGGAAACATAACCAACATCACAATGCTTTCTTCTTATTTCTTCTATAAGACCACCAGGCATCACTCATCCTGACCTAGCCGTTCACAAAATGCCACCAACCCCCAACTCTTGTAAATAGCTCACTTACATTGATCGTCTCTCTGACTTCCAGGGGTTTTCTCTTCCAGCTGTCAACGAGCAGATCGGTCACAGTTTCATTGTAGATCTCCATATAGGAGACCCTCAGAAGGAACTCCTTCTTCGAACACTTTTGGGCAAAAGAGAAGTCCTTGGTTAAAAAAAAAAGGAAGAAGTGCTTCCATAAAAACAATTGTGGCATCAAACCGGATTAAATTCTTACATTTTTAATAGTTTGGAAGACGTCCTCCACGGCCAGAGGGATCACTCCAGGAGTACGGTCGCATCCCATCATGGTGAAAGTTTTACCTGAGGAAGTCTGTCCGTATGCAAATATAGTTCCTGTGGATCAAACGCAGATTAGATACACACACCTTAAACTAGAACGGGCACGCGGTAGAGCGCATACCTTCGCATATCACTAGATTGGGCATTGAATTATGAACATGTTGGCATTAGTTGCATGCCAATTGGATAAAAATTGACCGTGCTATGGTAAAAATACGATTTTTTTACCTTTTCATGACCTTGACCTTTGACCCAATCGATCCCAAAATTGAATCAAATGGTCCCCGGATAATAACCAATCATCCCACCAAATGTCATGCGATTCGGTTTAATACTTTTTGAGTTATGCGACCAACACGCATACAAATAAATAAACACACGGCGATTAGAAACATAACCTTCTGCATTTTCAATGTGAAGGTAATAAACACCAGCTGCGGAGTTAATAGAGCAACACATTGTATTCAACTGCATCCCTTAACATTACGTACCATTGTATCCCTCCACAGAGGAAACAATGAGAGGCTTCGCAATGTCCTGGTACAGCTGATTGGTCGTTTCTTCTGCGATGAAAACGCGGTCTGTGAACAAAAGAGCAGGACAGTGAATGTACAGAAGAGATGTGCCAAACATCTCAAAAAGAATACACAAAAAAACACAAGGGACCGCATCTTTTAATCCTGCAAAACACACCGAAAACAAAGCTCTTTGTGGAATTCCCATCATCGATCTGATGAATGGATTTCTTATCAGCCTTCCAAAACAGCTGCACAGGCTCTGCATTCTCCAACGCAGCGTTTTCCTCCCTGTAACACAAGACACAATTAAAGACACACATGGAAAAACACTCACTTTCTCGACCACATGGTCAGGCGGCAATGTTTATTGTTGCTTTGGGAGAATTCAGTTGAGGCTGAAGTTCAACAACATCCCCGATGATTTTATGAGGTTTGGAACATCGGTAAAAACCAAAATGTTTTGGAGAACTCCAGCATCCCTTTTGTCAAAGATTTCATCTTCAAATCATCTTATTGTGAAAAGTCTATATCAATTATAATCACAGACTAGAGTCTTGATTCTTAACCTGGGTCACTCTCAGGGCTAATAGACTAATTGAAAAAAACAAGTAACGCTCCATCCCTAGAAAGCTCAACGTACCATGTCCACTGTCTCGACCCTCCCAGTAGCTACCGGTTAACGTTTCAGTAGCTGACGTTAGCTCCTAACTTGACTTTTCGTTCGGAAACTGTCGTTAACGTTCGGTTACTGACGTTATAACGTTCGGTAACTTAGGTTAGCTCCTAACATGACGTTTACGTTCGGTAGTTGACGTTAGCTCCTAACTTGACTTTACGTTCGGTAACTTAAGTTTACGTTGGGTAACTGACGTTAACATTCGGTAACTTAGGTTAACTCCCAATTTGACTTTACGTTCGATAACTGTCGGCAACGTTCGGTAACTGACGTTATAGCGTTCGGTAACTTAGGTTAGCTCCTAACATGACGTTTACGTTCGGTAGCTGACGTTAGCTCCTAACTTGACTACGTTCGGTAACTTTAGTTTACGTTCGGTAACTGACGTTATAACATTCGGCAACTTAGGTTAGCTCCTAACTTGACTTTACGTTCGGTAACTGACGTTATAGCGTTCGGTAACTTAGGTTACCTCCTAACTTGACTTTACGTTCGATAACTGTCGTCAACGTTCGGTAACTGACGTTATAGCGTTCGGTAACTTAGGTTACCTCCTAACTTGACGTTTACGTTTGGTAGCTGACGTTAGCTCCTAACTTGACTTTACGTTCGGTAACTTGAGTTTACGTTCGGTAACTGACGTTATAACATTCGGTAACTTAGGTTAGCTCCTAACTTGACTTTACATTCGATAACTGTCGTCAACGTTCGTTACCTGACGTTAGCTCCTACGTGAAGCTATTAGCTAGTTAGTTAGCCAACTGTTGGCACGAAACTCACCTCTCAATGAGCGGACGGACACGAACACACACTTTCACGGCTGACTCTTCTGCCATTCTTATTTTTAAGTGTCCCGCCGAACAGAAAATCAACGGATAGTGAACCTAATTTAAAAAAGTAAGAAAAGCCGACTGGCGCGAGCGCACATAGGGTTGTTTTCTTCTTCCTCTTTGCTATTTCAAACGGTCCCGCTTAGTTTTATTGGTCGACGTCACCGGGGGGTGGACATGCCCATATATGGGTGTGCAAAATTATAACCGTTACGTTTTAGCGACTTTTATTCTTTTTTATTTGTTTTTATTTTTAACAAAATACAAGGCCACGTGTGAGTGAGTGGATCTAAAATAAAAAGTTAAAAAAATTTAATTACATTTTTTTTACAGAAAAATCGAGTTACCCTGTTCGAGACCGCCTAGTGACGCGTTAGCTGTCGACTGTATTGTTGTGGCGTCATCAAACCGCGTCTGGCCGCGCAGTGTGGAAAACACACGAGAAACTGGGAGATTGCTGGAGTTTAGTACAAGTTAAACGTTTACGCTCCTTTAAAGAATCAGAACTGTTAACGAATCTGGTCGACGTGTATTGATATTCAGTATTAATCATTTCCAAATGCGGGAAAGCTGACAAGAATACAAAAACCTCTTGGGAAGTTTTAGCCGGCTTTTGAAATGTCTCTTTTTCTTGTAAACAGGTAACGTTATTCTTATTTTCTGTACTAGCTTCCATCGTTTTTTTCTAGTTATTTCATTTAACTACTTGCCTCTGAGATAATACATTGAGATACATTTCACATTAGAAAGCAAAAGTAACAATAAATGAAGTTCTCTTTAATAGTAAAAAACACAAGAGGCCGAAACGCCAATATAATATACACATGATGTGTCACATATGGTAGGATACTGAGAACGTATCTGCTTGGAATAATTAGTTTGTATCTGTTATGGTATAAATGTCTTGTTTTCTTCCTCACTTCTTTTTCCACATTCCTCTGGTTGATTTTCCAAGAAGAGAATTTTGAGAATATTGAATAGAATCGTGTAATCCCACTTCCTTCCACGTCGTTGCAAGAATCTGTAACATTGTCACATTCTGTCACGCCGCTCTCAGGTACCTCGGCGAGGAGGAAAGCGAGAGCGTCCCAAAAGAAGCTCGGTCTCAGGTGCTGCTGGCCAAACTGCAGCAGAAGGCAAAAGAGAAGCTGAAACAGAGGAGAACAGAACCGAAGGAACGGCGAGATGTGAAAAAGAAAAGAAGAGCCGACGAGAACGGCGGCGAAGAACCTCGACGGCACAAGAAGAGGAAATCGGAAGATGCGCCTTCGCTTGATTCGGACTCTGTTGAGCCCGATGAAGAGGACAAGAAGAACAAGACGGGTGCAAGTGAGAAACAGAAGAAGAAGAAGAAGAAGGTTCAGTCAGGTGTGTGTCTACAGACACATGTTGACAGCACACTGAGTCATTTATTCATATCACATTCACTGTTACATTGAGCCTTTCTAAGGGGGGGGGGGGGTGCAAGTGACTTTTTTTCGTCCCGCTGTGCGCACACACGCCGGCATCTGAGCTCTGCGGCACGCGAGACGGAGATCGGAGTCGTGTTAATGCGACACTAGAGACAGAATGACATGCTGCTGGAGAGACGACCAACAACAGACGGATTGGAAGCTCATTCTGCGCATGCGTTAAATGCGTGAAAAAAATTTAACTAATTAATCCTGTAATTTAATCATAACGCGTTATTTTTTACAGCACTAATATTTATATATGATATATATATATATATAATAATAATAATAACTTTATTTATATAGCACCTTTAAAAACAATGTTTACAAAGTGCTCCACAGAGAGTCAAAGCAAAACAAGTGGAATAGCAAGAAACCAATATTACATTTAAAAGTATATGTTAAAATTTAAAATAAAATGGAAAATAAAAAATTAATTAATTAATAACCAAATAAATAAAAATAAAATTACAAATAAATTATCTATAATTATATATGTATATATGTATATATGTATGTATGTGTATATATATATACATCAGTGTTTTGAGTACAGGCTGTGCTCATCACTTTCTCAATGGCCTGATTCGTATCGCAAGAGAAGAGCAGGGTGCAAGATGGCTCTGGTTTTCAAGTGAAGTTTATTGTTAGAGCACATTTTAAAACAACAGAAGTTGACCAAAAGATCTGCACTGTGGTAAAAACATGAATACATCATATAGGAAGGTTCACTCCTCAGTCGGCTCAATAACAACAATACAGTGTTGTGTTGGATGCCTCACATGACTCAGTTTGTCTGACTTCAGCATTTTTTGATGCCGGTTCATTTAAAGGTCCGCCGGACACTCCCGTGACCGGAAGTGAAGGACAGGAGGTCCCAGAAGGAGGAGAAGGAAAAGAAAAAGAAGAAGAGGGGGAGACGGAGACAGAAAATGCGACGCTAAAACCAACCACGGGGAAGACCTCTGCTCCGACCGGTTTCACGGTTCTGGGAGGATTCGAGAACAAACCCGTCCAGAAGGTACAGTTGGTCGTACGGCGGCGCTCAAAGGGGGGGGGGGGGGGGTTAGTGTTCAACCTTCTGGAGTTATTGAGTGTGTGTGTGTGTTCTCGTCTTCTCAGGTACACAGAGTCCTGCCTCAGTGGCTCGCTCAGCCTGACGTGATTCACAGAGACATTAAAAGCAACCTGTTCCCCGTCTCCGACATCCCGGGACTTTCTGCTCTGCTTGTGAAAAAACTGCAAAACAACGGAATTCAGCACCTTTTTCCAGGTGAAGACACTTTGCTGCATTTCCATTCGAATGTTCGCGGACCACACCGGTCATGCATTCTCTCTCCTGACCACCAGGGGGCGACTCCTCTGGTTGTATAGAAGTCTATGCTTCATATGTTAAAGCTGCATTCTCTCTCCTGACCACCAGGGGGCGACTCCTCTGGTTGTATAGAAATCTAAGCTTCATGTGTTAAAGCTGCATTCTCTCTCCTGACCACCAGGGGGCGACTCCAATAGTTGTATAGAAGTCTATGCTTCATGTGTTGAAGCTGCATTCTCTCTCCTGACCACTAGTCAACGCTTCAACCCTCTCACCTTCTTGCAGTGCAAGCGGAGGTCATCCCGGCCATCTTGGAGAGCGCACAGCAGGGGCTGCTGATTGGACGAGGCGGCTACAAGCCCAGAGACATTTGTGTGTCCGCACCAACCGGCAGCGGCAAGACTCTCGCATTCGTCATACCGGTCATACAGGTGTGCGTGTGTGTGTGTGTGCGTGCGTGCGTGTGTGTGTGTGTGGACTCTCCAGGGTTACACAAAGACGTTGTCTCCCCTCAGGTGCTGACGGAGCGGGTGGTGTGTGAGGTTCGAGCGTTGGCCGTGTTGCCGACCAAAGAGCTCGCCCAGCAGGTCCGAACCTTTCAAAATAAAAGTCTGGATAAAAACATGATATCCAATAATGCTGTTCTGCTCCATAGATTGAACACGTTGTCTCCGTACAGGTTTGCAAAGTGTTCATGTCGTACGCGGAGGGCGGAACATCTCTGAGCGTGGTGATGCTGGCCGGTCAGAAGTCGTTTGCCGAGGAGCAGGCGTCGCTCTCAGAACTCAGGTGAGCCGCTTCCGGTTGTTGTTTCTCTTCACCACCACCAGGGGGCAGTAGAGTCAACACAAAAACACTCACAATTCGTCACATGCAAGCTTTACCTTTTGCACTAGGAGAAATAAATAGCGATAATTAAATATTGGATGGGTCATATGTGTGCAATACTCAAAATATAACGTCTTCTATTTTACTCTTCTATTTTTTCTTCCAGAGGGGGCACGAGACGCAGTTTAGCCGACATCGTCGTCGCCACTCCGGGCCGACTGGTCGACCACATCAACAAGAACTCCTTCCGAAGTCTGGATCACCTCAGGTTTCTCGTAAGTTCTTCAAACAGAAATAAATAATCTGAATTAACTGGATCTGCTGTTTTGTTGTTGCGTCTAAGCGGAGGCTTTTCATTCTCTCGTCCGTCCCAGATTATTGACGAGGCCGACAGGATGATTGACAGCATGCACCAGTCTTGGCTCAGTCAGGTGGTGAAGGCGGTGTACCGATCAGGAAGTGATGCGGACGCCATGTCCATCTTCAGGCGGATTGAGCCGGCATACATCACGGCAGCCAGGTGAGGTTTTACACCTGAAGTCTCTTTTCAGAAGATTTATCTTTTTACTCAGAATACTACCATATATGTTCAAAGGTTCACCATTTTATTAAAGGACAAGTTTGACATTTTATTAAATATATATATATATATATATAAATATGTATATTATACATTTTATTAAATATATATATATATAATATACATATATACTACATATATACTGTGTATGTTATATAATATATATATGTTATATAATATATGTATATAATATATATATATATTAGATAAATTATATTTATATAATATATATATATATTATATTTATATAATTTATATGTGTATGTATATTAGATATATTATATTTATATAATATATATATTATATATATATATATAATTATTTTTTAAATACTTCCAACGCGTAACTCCCCGTCAAACGCACACATTTGAATTTCTACATTTCTGCCAAACAAATGAGATACAGCGTGAGTTAAATGAAACTGTAGGTGCATTTTATGGAAAACTTGGGGCAGATGCAGCAGCCGCAATTTGAGACTTCAGATAAAGTTAAATAAAAAGCCGTCCGTCTCCCCTCTCAGTCTGTCTCCGCCTCAGATGCCGCTGCAGAAGCTTCTGTTTTCGGCCACGTTGACACAGAACCCGGAGAAGCTCCAGCAGCTCGGCCTCCACCAGCCCCGCCTCTTCAGCTCCATCCACAGCCACTCCGGCACCACCACCCAGACGCAAGCCGGCTTCGACTTCCCACAAGGGCTGACGGTACGAGGTGACCTCTTGACCTCCGGGAAGGAGGCGCTGTACTCTTCAAGTTGAGCTCACGTTGTTAATGGCTGCTGTGTTTTCAGGAGTACTACGTGCCCTGTACGTTGAGCAAGAAGCCGCTCCTCATCCTCCACTTCATCCTGCGCCTGAAGCTCAGCCCCATCCTCTGTTTCACCAACTCCAGAGAGACGGCACACAGGTCGGAGACGCTTTCCTTGTATTTATATGAATATATATTAATATATTCATATATATATTAATATTATATTAATATCTATATATTAATATATATTAATATAGATATTAATACAGCATTAATATAATACAGCATTAATATAATACATTAATATATATATATTATTATATACAGGACTGTCTCAGAAAATTAGAATATTGTGATAAAGTTATTTATTTTCTGTAATGCAATTAAAAAATATTAAATATTAAAAGAATAAAGGCTTGCAATATTTCAGTTGATTTGTAATGAATCCAGAATGCATGACATTTTTGTTTTTTTAATTGCATTACAGAAAATAAAGAACTTTATCACAATATTCTAATTTTCTGAGACAGTCCTGTATATATATATATTATACATATATATGTATAATATATATATTAAACATATATTAATATTTATCTATATTTATGTATATATTAATATATGTTATATATATATTGTGGCGGTCAAGTGTTGCAGACTCTCTCTCAGCCGTGGCTTCAATGTTTACATTTTTATAATTATTTTCCTCCTCAGACTCTTCCTGCTGGTGCAGCTCTTCGGTGGAGTTCGGGCCGCCGAGTTCTCCTCCCGACTTTCCCCCGCCGAGAGGAAGACGACGCTGAAGGAATTTGAACAAGGGAAGATCCAACTGTGAGTCTCAACGTTACATTTTGTGTCGTTTACCAACTGTAAAACTTGTTTTGTTTGTGGTGTGAAAGTGGCTGCAATGTGATGTCAGAGTGATGCATTCTGGGCTCTGCTCACATTTAATTTTAAAGGTCCAGATGTACCTTTTCTCATATTTTTAAGAGTTTTAAGGCTAAGTAGATATCTGACCACTACAGCTATTAGACTTAGCGTAATATCCATGTATACAGGTGAGACTGTTGCTGTATGCACCAGGAGAGGTCAGATAGTGTAGTATTCTCTTAATGTATATTTATCTCCTTTTTTAAATATATTAATTTACTTTAATTAATGAAATCCTGCAGGATGATCAGCACAGACGCAGCCGCCAGAGGCATCGACGTGGCCGGGATCAAATGCGTGGTGAATTACGACGCGCCGCAGTACATCAGGACGTACATCCACAGGTGAGCCGTCCACCCGACGAGCACGCCGCCGCCATTTATAGATCTACGTCGTGTATCGCAGCTCCGTTAAATATGGACTTTCTCCATCTTCTTCAGGATTGGACGAACAGCGAGAGCAGGGAAGACGGGCCTGGCCTTCACCTTCCTGCTGGGAGTACAGGTGAATACACATGATTCTACAGGGTTTGTACGCTCATGGAAAACCTGGAAAAGTCCTGGAATATTAAAAGGGTTATTTCAAGGCCTGGAAGTCATGGAAAAAATGTTATCCCAAAAGTTTTGGAAAAGTCATGGAAATGTTTTATATTCACATGTTCATTTACACAGTTTTATTATAAGTTGGGTTTAATATTTAAAGTTGTTTACAATAGTATAGTTAAATCCTCCATTGTTGATATTTTATGGCCGAATACTTTCTAAAAAACATATTAAATCAATCTGCTCATCGTGATCGTCGGCTCGTTGCCAAGAAGTCGACAAGATATTCGGCGTTATTAAAAAAACAATATTTAGTGAAAGAATAAATCTCAATTAAATTTCAAGCACTAAAGAAACATTTAAAAAAATAAAAGGAAGAGCCAGATAATAGCGAGATGCGTTTTGTTATTTGAGACGACGCTCTGCTCGGGGCGAAAAACAGTGACAGTGAAATTTACTTATTTAACGCCGCAACCAATAACTTCTATTCATCAGACGAAGACGAGCACTTTGAAAGCTCTCGTGATCGAAGGTGTTTTCTGAGTGTTAATAAACATTTATACACATATTTATTCCTTTTAATCAAACTATTGTCTTATTTAAGGTGTTTACACATAGATTTCACAATGTTCGGTCATGGAAAAGTCATCGGTCAGCATGTGTATGAACCCGGTTCTATATGGATGAAGTACAAACCACATAAACTTCATTTTTTTTTTCTGTGTCTTCCCGCTCAGGAGAAGAACTTCCTCCAAATGGTGACGGAAGCCGGAACCCCCGGCATTCAAAAGCAGATCGTTAAACCGCAGAACCTGAAGGGCATGGAAGCCCGATATGAACACGCTCTGCAGGAGCTGGCCGACGCCGTCAAGGTGCCGACTCAAACCATTCAGAAACGTAGAGATCGCAGCATGAAAGTTCCTTTAACGCCTCGTGGAAACTGTGTTTACTCAAACAACAACCTTCTTTTGTCTCCACAGGAAGAGAAACACTGACTCCGTCAGCATCGCTCCTCCGAGCCGAAGACCACATTTTATTTTTACTTTCAGGAGTTATTTATGTTTAATTAAACATAAAGTTTTTGTGTGTTGAAGCTGGTGATTTAAAAATCTTTTTTTTAAATTATCTATTTGATATGTCTTAGATTAATTAAAGGTGACATCTTCAAATGTCTTTGGACACATCCATCACGTCTGCTTTTAGTTTGCTTCCTGTTGGGTTAAATTAACGTGACTTTTCCACATTGGAGAGATTTAATAGAAGCATTTAGAGAAAAGTTTTTTAATCCAGTTTTAATTTACTCAGTCCTCACACACACAACATATTATTATAAAACACCATCATAGAAGGTGCCCTCAGTCCCATTTGGAAGTCTTCCTCCTCATGTAGCTCTCTCCCTCGGCGTCGATGGCCTCGTACAGCTGCTGGTCGTTGTCTTTCGTGGCGTGCATGTAGCCGAGGTAGCCCACGCACAAGGTGATGCTCACTAGTCCAAACGCCATCACGGGGATATTCTGAAAAACAACGCAGCTCTTCGTTACGATGAGCTTTGGAGGACTTTTTTTTTTTTTTTTTTAATCGTCTCATTCTGTGCGAGTGAAGTAATAAAAAACGGTTAGATACATTTCACAGTACGTGGCGTCACTCGGGCTGAAGATGAGTTTCAAGATTCTTCCCACAGCTGATTCTGCATTTTTACGCACTTTTAAAATAAAACAGGTTTGAAGTATTATTTAAAGATGTCTAAAGAACATTTTAAATGCTACTTTCCCTTCTGAAACCATGAAAAACGGTCTGTCTGAATAAAAAAGCATTAATTCAGACGTAATTGAAAGCTCCAGCAATTTTTTTTAGTACTTGTGTGGATGATTATTTAGTTAAACTGCTATTTAAGATAAATAATTACCTTTCACGCACAGACAATAATCAATATGAAAGTATTTACACCACGTAAATTATATTGTTTTACTTTGACAAGATAAACCGGATATAGAAGTATTGCTTTTATTTTGACGAGTCAAACCGGAACTATGTAATGTTCCACTACGTTTTTAAGTAATCTCCAGACTATACACTATGGAGGACTTAAAAATGACTTTAGTATAAACAAACTACACATTATAGATGATTTTTTTTTTAAATCAAAAACGTGTAATTATCACGTAAAGACAGAAAAGAACCGTCAGTTCGAGTCTCACCGGTTTCATGAAGAGTTCGGGGTTCAGAGCCCGGAACAGGGTCGTGCTCGGTGCGTCTCTCATCCCGGGGGCCCGGAAACCTTTCTCCCCGGGACTCTCCTTCCCTCGACCGGCTTCTTTGTCCGACATGTCCGGTCTAAGCTCTTAAAGCGACGCCATGTTTTCAAAGTCAAAAAAGACGCTGTTGAAAAAGAAGGAGAAGAAGAAGAAGAGGAGGATTGGGAGGACTTGACATGTCACAGCGCCCCCGGTGGTTGTGAGCGAAACATCCCTTCATCCATTCTTCTTTTGCTTTTAATGGCAGTTGGAAACAAATATAATAAATACATAATACAAATAATTTATATTTATACATATACATAATTTAAAAAATACTCCAATTTTATTAATTAGTTTTATTGACCCTATAAACTCTAGAAGACAGTTTCTTATTCTTCTCAACATTTACACTTTCCATTATTATTCTTACCAAAGAGGGAACTGTTCAGAGCCTGATAATTCCTTAGTTATAAAATCCTCTCCCCTTTCCTATGTTTTCCACTAGATCCTGCACTCCCTCAATGGTTTATTTATTATTATGTACTTCCTTTTGATTTAACTCTTTATACCAACGTATTACTTTAGATGTATATTCATTTTATTTCTCCCAATCCTCAAAGACACTTTTTGCTGCTTTTATTATTATTTATTCACCTCTTATTTCCATCAACTACAACATGGGCAGCACACAGGAAAGGTTGAGTTTTATTATCGGTTGGCAAAAACAACGAATTGGGGCATTACCGCCACGAACGGGTATGGAGTGTGGATCAAGATGTCTCGTACTTCCGTTATTTAAAATCCAAAATGAAATTAAAATGTAATAAATAAACAAATACAAATCAAACAACGAAATTATATATTTCTTCTTTTTTTAAAAAAAGAAGAAAGAAGATATCATTCCTGTTGGAACTCTTACTTTGAAGGATAGATTGGCGCCGTCTGATTGGTTTAATTCTCGGCGTCGCCGCTGATGACGTCATAACGTTTTGTTTGTACGTCGCGCGCGGGAGCATTCGGTTGTCAAACAGTCGAGTTCGAGGCAAATACCGGCTGTATCGAAGACAGAAACAACTTTTATGTGATATAACAAGTGAAGCACAGGTGAGACACACGCGACGTATTGAACTCGTCCGCTTATCGGCGAACTTTGTCGGGTTAAACGATGCTAAAAAGCAGCTAACTGACGCGAAAACAGCGATGAAGCTACACAGCTAACGGGGTTCAAAACTCCACCGAGACTTAAGAATTTATATTTTTTAAATTCTTATTTCACAACACAAACTACACCGGTTTGTGTATTGTTTTCACCTAGTCCGTTAAGTTACCGGCACATGTTGTGTATGTTGTGTTGTTATTGGGTGATTAACTTATATCACCCGGATGAAGGTGTAATGTGACCCCAATATTTCCCTTGGACAGGTCAAACCTTTTAGTTCAAGGACCAGGTGTTTCCCACTCGGACATGGCCATGAGGAGCGAGGCCAGGGTGGAGGCGGAGGCCGAGGAGGAAGAGAGCTTCGGGCCGCAGCCTCTGAGCAAACTGGAGGTCTGCATACCTGCAAACTTGTCACCTTTCGGTGAAATTCACCGTTTTGAACTCAAAATAGGTCATCCACGTGAATCGTGGAGATCCTAAGAGTTTTTGTTTTTGGGGGGGGGAGGGGGGTGTCACCTGCCCCGCTGCCGTTGAGATTGCAGTGAGACGCGGAGAAAAGTGTGGAGTGGTGCTCTTCGCAATAGAACATCTTTGATGGGACGTGTCGCGTCTCGGCCAATCAGCGTTCAGATGTCGACAGCGTTTGGGAAGTTAGGTTAGCTTGAATGTTAGCCGCTACATCTGCTACTGTCACGCTGCACGGTGTAGCGATGCTAACAAAGTACCCGTACGTTAAACACGATGTGATTTAGCATATTTTTAGTATCGATACTTCATTAAGAGAGCGATCAGAGCGCACGCGCTGCTCCGTGTCGAGCTGTCTGCGCACACTGCGCTGCGCAGCTCACAGCGAGAGAAGAGGCGGAGCTTAGAGACCGACTTCGGCTTAAAAAATACAAAGATGGCTGAAGTGAAATGTTTCAGTCTGTAAAGTTGTGTAACTCTCCAGCTGCTCATCCTGATGAACTGTGTATCATCTGGTCAGAGACTAACGGCCTCATAGTGGATCATCAATGCTATGATGGAACCATGTAGTTTCATTCATATCTGACTGTATTAATACTAATATTATTGTCATTTGTTAAGTGTTGAAAAAGTTGGTAAAAAGTGAACCATACAGATGTTTGATTTATTTATATTATAGATAAATATACCAGTCTCGTATTTATGGTACCATATTGTTTTTATGGTATTGTATTCAATTCAATTCAGTTTATTTGTATAGCCCAATTTAACAAATTACAAATTTGTCTCGGAGGGCTTTACAATCTGTACACATAGACATCCCTGCCCCAAAACCTCGCATCGGACCAGGAAAAACTCCCAAATAACCCTTCAGGGGAAAAAAAGGGAAGAAACCTTCAGGAGAGCAACAGAGGAGGATCCCTCTCAGGATGGACAGAACAATAGATGTAATGTGTACAGAAGGACAGATTTAGAGTTTAAATACATTCAATGAATGTGACAGAGTGTATGAATAGTTCATAGTAGGCATATTCCACACAGTATTGAATTCTGGTATCGGGTATCATGATATTTATGGCAGGTATGTAAAATGTATAGAAGTTATAATATGAGTATCGTGACAAACAGGTAGAGACAGAACAGATTCATGACCCAATTCCTCCAGATAGACCTCATTGTGAGCAGTTTCATGTATTTATTTTAGGCAAAACGTTCCCCTCACACTAAATCCATTGAGATTGATAAATAGCACTACAAGGCAAAGGTGGAAAAGTGTGTATTTTGGAGTGAGCTGTCCCTTTTTAGCAGAGCGGTTTCCAAGTCTTCTCCCCCCGGTGGATTCATGCCGGGCTCTCTTGTTCCGATGTCTGCGTGCAGCAATGTGGGGTCAGCGCCAGCGACATCAAGAAGTTGGGGGAAGCCGGCTTCCACACCATCGAGGCCGTGGCCTACGCGCCCAAGAAGGAGCTGCTCAACATCAAAGGCATCAGCGAGGCCAAGGCCGAAAAACTTCTGGTGAGGAGCCGCCGCGGGTCTTTCTTCACCGCGTCCCGGAGGAACGTTTACCGGAAGACGACGGAGGAGGACGCCACCGAAAGTAATCTTTTTACTTCTCCGTCCCTTCTCAGGCCGAAGCTGCCAAACTCGTGCCGATGGGCTTCACCACGGCGACGGAGTTCCACCAGAGGAGAACCGAGATCATCCAGATCTCCACGGGCTCCAAGGAGCTCGACAAACTTCTGCTGGGTCCGTAGAACCGCGGCGACGGCGACGTCCAACTCGATGATTGCGGTCGGGTTCGAAACGTTTTTATGTTTTTTCTTCTCGACGCAGGCGGGATCGAGACTGGCTCCATCACGGAGATGTTTGGGGAGTTTCGGACGGGGAAGACCCAGCTGTGCCACACCCTCGCCGTCACCTGTCAGGTAGAGTCCAGGATGAGTGCGGAGAGACGGACTCTGTGGTGTAAAGCTCGATATGAGCCACTGGGCCGATGCTCGCGTCGACTGGTTACTCGTGAGTCGTGTCGATCTTTAACAGCTCTTCTCTTCGTCCTCCCTGTCCACAGCTGCCCATCGATCAGGGGGGCGGAGAAGGTAAAGCCATGTACATCGACACGGAGGGAACCTTCCGGCCGGAGAGGCTCCTCGCTGTGGCCGAGAGGCGAGTCGGCACTTTTTCCTTCTTTGATTTGTTCTTATTCTATGAAACTGTAAAAGGTCGGTCAGGGTGTGAGAAGATGTCAAATCTCAGGATCCGCTGGTTCAGGATTCCTCGTGACGTCTCCGTGTTTCCAGGTACGGGCTGACGGGCAGCGACGTCCTGGACAACGTGGCTTACGCCCGAGCCTTCAACACGGACCACCAGACCCAGCTGCTGTACCAGGCCTCCGCCATGATGGCCGAGTCCAGGTCAGTCAGCGCCGCGTGTTACGGAGCGACTGCTCCGCAGCTTTTAGGCCACGCTGCAATATTTCTCTCTATTTTCTATGAAACTAATCTGAATTCCGACATTCTAGATGGCTTCTATTTTGAAATTCCACATCTGATTATTAGCTGAAGGATAGTTTTCAGGAAGTAGTCTGGAAGTTGTCGTTTGTTTAACCCTTGTGTTGCCTTAGGGTCATTTTGACCCGAATCAATATTACACCCTGCTGCCGCCTTCGGGTTAATTTGACCCCATTCAATGTTTAATGTCGGTGTTCTTTCGGTAGTCAACAAACAAACATAAAGTGCCTCACACTTAAACTTGGAAAACAATATTAATTCTAATAATTTTCTGGAGGTTTTAATTGCTGGCGTCAAATTGAACCCAAAGGGTAAAATATGTTATTAAATATAAAGGTAACAGGAGGGTGTAATATTGATTCGGGTCAAAATGACCCTAAGGCAACACAAGGGTTAATGAATAATTTGGTAATTTTAGTAGTTTTATAGATTTTTTTAGTGACAAACTGTCGAGTTATTATTTTCATGTAGTTTCAGAACTCACTGCTTCTCTAAATAAAACTTTATGTTGTTTTTGTTGAGTAAATTTACGTAAAATTTGAGTGTGTATCCCTGCAAGTAACACACACACACACTCTGTGTCTCTACCTGTGTGTCAGGTACGCCCTGCTGATAGTGGACAGCGCCACCGCTCTGTACAGGACGGACTACTCGGGCCGCGCCGAGCTGTCGGCCCGCCAGGGACACCTGGGGCGCTTCCTGCGCATGCTGCTGCGGCTGGCGGACGAGGTGGGCGGCTCCTCACCAGACGGGCCTCCAGGCGGCCACATGGTGGCGCTGTAGTCGACGCCCAAATAAAGGGATTCCCAGTTTAACCTCATCTGTGCGTTTTTACCCCCCTGCCTCTTTCCTATTACAGTTTGGCGTTGCCGTGGTGATCTCCAACCAGGTGGTGGCGCAGGTGGACGGGGCGGCCATGTTTTCCGCGGATCCCAAGAAACCGATCGGAGGCAACATCATGGCTCACTCCTCCACCACGCGGTGAGCGGTTAGATGGAGCAGGAGGAGGTCACGGGGGATGCTCCGTGGCCTCGTGGTCTTTAAATCACATTTTGGGTATTTTTATAGGTCATATTGATATTACACTAAAGCGTCAATAGCAAGTTTATCGCCCTATAATTCAAACGGGACGTCAACATGATGAGGAAATGATTTATATGGGGTTTCCCGAACTCAAAATCAGGTCTGAACTGCTCGGATATTGTCTTTGTACCGTATTATTAAAATGTTGTACGGCGATGACATGGATTTAAATCACGTTTGATTGGTTCACTTAAATGTGGGCGGGGCTTAAAATGTTGTTGCTTGGCGTTGCAGACTGATTGGCGGATGAATGTCACGATATCAATGGTTGCAATCGGTCGTCGGTCGCTCACACACCCACACCTCGCCTTTAGGTTTACAGGATGAAAAGGATTTCAAAATAGAAGTACAAAGAAGCAGATGCTTTATCCTTTATTTGGCATATATTGTTGAAAGGCTGCACAATATGACCTGGGATGTGATCTAAGGGGGTCTTTTTCCATCACGAGTTGTGACACTTACTCTTTTATTTCTTTATTTTTGCAGCCTGTACCTGAGGAAAGGCCGAGGAGAGACGAGGATCTGTAAAATCTACGACTCGCCCTGCCTGCCGGAGTCCGAAGCCATGTTCGCCATCAACGCCGACGGCGTGGGCGACGCCAAGGACTGAGCGGCAGGGAGCAGGACAAAGGAAGCAGGGCGGTAGATGTCACACCCGCTGACCGAATCCCGGACTGAAGAGTGTGTGTGTGAGAGTGTGTGTGAGAGTGTGTGCAGCGTGCAGCCTTCACACAGATGGACTGATGACACACAGACAAAGGTTGTATGGTTTGAGGTTTGAGTGGATGAGAAGCTGCCGGCTGCAGATCCTCTGGAGCCCTCAGTCATTAAGAATCATAAGTCATAATTAGAAATACGGTCATTTTCTTTTATTTCTTTGATGCAAAGTTCAAATTTGTCAAAACAAAAACAAAATCTGAAAAACCGATGTTAAATAGTTTGCGAGCTCTTTTTTTCTTCTTCTCGTTAACTTCGTCCTCACGGCGTTTCTGTTGAATGTCGTTATTGAACTTTTTTTCCAGCTTCACCTCGACTTGTTTGTCCCTGTTTTTCAGAACCGTCTAAATATATATTTGTTTTACTATTAAATCGTCTCATTTGTTCTCATCGTCAGAGTCTCGTTGTTTAAAACACACGACGCATGAATAATTAGAAAAGATAAGTTGTTTTTAATCAGTGCTGGTTAATACAGTTAGTTGACTGAAGCTCGTCAAGAATAAATTAGAAGTGACGTTGGATCAAAGTAAAAACCTGGTGCTTGACGTTCAACTTCGGGAAACTTGAAATGTAAAAACACTCAAATGTTTAAAGGCAGTAAAAGTTCAAATAAAGTTTTTTAAAAATATCACAACCAAAACAAAGAATGGTCCAGTACATCTACATTATCTATGTAAGTTGGGGCTTAATTTGATATATATATACTTTTTTATTTATATATATAACAAATGTCTTTTTAATATATATAAATATATATAAAATAATATATAAAATTATATATTATTATTTTTAAATTAAGCTCCAACCGAAACCACTTAAATAGATAATTACATCTACATTAATAAAGTGTAATTTACTTTTAAATCAAATTGTTAGAAAACAATAAAGATAACATAAAACTTCATGATATATAGAACTTTTAGCGGTATTTTCTCAATTAATAAAGAAAATAAATGTCCATCAATTAAAATCTCTATATTTCACAGTGACAGTGAGAAAGGTATCCACCAATGAAGGGGAAGGAAAATTAGATTCGATTGGATGACCACCGATTGGCGGCCTGACTAGCCAATCGGTGGTCACCGGCTGAGCGGCGCCCTCTGCTGGATCTCAGGAGGATGTTTCTTCAGGTTTTCAGAAGGTCCAGTTTACACAGTTTATCCTTGGGAATAAAGAAATAAATAATTGTGTGAAATATTCTGACAGAAACCTACACAACTTATATTTAAAAATAAATATATAACATTTATATATATATATTTTTTTTATGATATATTCTTAATTTATATTTTTCTTTTAATTAATTAATATTAGATATATTTTAAATTTATATATATATTTAATTATATATATGATTTAAAATATATATATAAAAATAAAATAATTTATATATATAAGTATGAACAGAGCTATGTCCTTGGTGATCATCATGATGCTCTTACATCATCAGAACTGGCGGGTGTGTTCAGAGCCAGCTCGGTCCAGGTTGTGGCCTCCGACATGTTTCCCAGCTCCTTGTGACACTAGAAGTCAAACAACATGAATAAATAAAAATAAACAGCTGTTCAGCGACGCCATTTAAAGGTGAAGTCCCTATTAAAGGGGTCAGGGGTCGGTTACCTGGGCGATGTTGAGCCTCACCGACCTGGAGAACCCTGGACCCAGCTCCTCTGCCTGGAACGCAGCACACGGTTGTTACTGGGAAGCACCGCTCACACACGCTTGTTTTTTAAGATGTTTTATAAACCTGGAGGGCTTCAAGAAATCTACACGCGAGTAAATGTTTTGCAGCCGGATAAAACATCATTCTTCATTAACCTTGAGGAAGTTCTCCAGGGCGTCTTGCAGGGTGGAGGTGGGCGGGGCCTGGTAGAGGGCGGCCGCCGCCTTCTTCTCCAGCCAGTCCAGAGTGGCTACCTGCACACACACACACACACACACACACACAGAGAACCGTATAAACCCTGTTGTCCAAGAGGAGTGAACCCCCCCCCCCTCACCTGGTGGCACCATCTGCCGAGCAGGTAGAAACACATGGGGTCGTCGTCCCTGAGCGCGATGGCTCGGTCCAGGTGCTCCTGAAGGAGGAAAGAACAGAACAAAACTCTTTCCATCTGTTTTAATTATTCGTATTGTTTTGTCTTATTTGTGTTCATGTTGGTTTGAAACTGTCAACAAGTCAACGAACCGGACCGAGCTGCTCGGGGTTACCTTGACGACGTGGCTCCCCTTCAGTTTCCCGTGCATGCTTTCGTGTTTGGAGGTCAGTCCGGTCAGCAGCGCGAACCTGCGGAGCACAGCCGTGACGCCGGGATACAAAACGGCCGACGACAACAACAACAACAACGACGACGACGATTTGAAATCCAGACCGTCTCTGACCATTTGTGACACTCTGCGTTGAGGCCGTTCTTCTTCAGCGCTGACTCCGCCTCCTCTCGCCCTGCAACAGAACAAACACAACCGTCACGTCCTATCGGCCGTGTGCACAAACTCCCAGGTTCCTTGAACGCCTCGGGGGGCTTCAGAGTGGACGCCGGGGCTTTGAAGGGCCTGACATGGCTACTTGGGCTTTGGGCGGATACGTTATATATACATATAGACGCTGTGGTGATCGGCAGCCTTCGGTCGTAACCCGAGTATCCATGACAACGGAGATGATTGGTTTAAAGGGTACCTGTAGTGCAAAACAACAACGTGCTACATCCATTCGGCGCATCAAATAAATCATATTTACCCCGCCGCTATTGTCAACAAGTCACGCATAGCCCGAGGATTTACATTTCTTTGTCAACATTCCGAGTCCGTGAACGCTTCAGGGCGCTGCCATTTTGCTAGTTATTTACTCCAGCTCAAAGCTAACTATGACGTAGAGTCGTTGAAAGGAATTCAGCCCATCCGGAGCCACTTCTACACGCGTTGCTTCTTGGGATAGATCGGTGGCCTCAAGAATTACACAATCTATATCAGGGGTGCTCAATACGTCGATCGCGGCGACCTGCCAGTCGATCGCGGCGTAGTATTGGTAGATCGCATGACATAAAAAAAAATTGGCCCGCCCCCCTGTCACTTTCTCTATAGCGCCACATTACAGCAGCAGCACGTCATTTCTGTCTCTACGTGTTGCTTTGACAGTCCTCTGCCCGCCGTCTCGTGCGCGCGGAGCTCCGACACCGGTTTGCGCGCATCGGGACGGACGGAGCAAAGAAAAGTCACTAGCACCCCCGAACATGTCGGCCGAACATTGCATCAATGAAAGACATCTCCAGCGCTGGCTTATGCGCGATGTAGCTATCCAGCTCACGCTTTTGTGTGAAGCAGATGAGGTCTAATGACACTATATCATCGGACATAAGTTCGTGCTCTTTACAACAAATGCACTCTATGTCTGTTTTCTGTGGCACACATTTCCCACAACTGCACCAAACGTCCGCCGACTTGCGTGCACGGTCCGCACGGTGAAGCATCTGGACCGGCGGTCCTTCGGCATCAACTTCATCAGAATCATCGCTATCATCGCTGTCACAATTCACTAAATGGGGATAGTCTGCTTTTAAAGGTTCAAACAAGTATCCAGTTGCTGAATCTGACAATCTTTCATCGTCCATATTCTCAATCTCTCAGCATTTGTTTGCGAGCGCTCGACGTTGTTTACATTGGTATCTGAACACATCCGCTGTGGCTGGCTGTCGCTCTATCAACGATCTGACGTCACACCACCCGCGACATATTCAAGCTCCAGTGCAATGTCGCATGTCGGAGTTGAGGACTTTGAACAGCCTAAACTACGTATTGTTATTGAATACTGGACCGTCAGTGCATGAATAACCTTTAGAAACACATTATCTTTTGATCTGGCTACATATTGTTTTGCACTACAGGTACCCTTTAAAGAAGTGGAGGAAAGCAGCCGTGACATCGACCGGAGATCTGAAGAGTCACAGCGGAGGATTATTCCACTGGCTCGGTCTCCCTTTGTGTGTGTGTGCGTGTGTGTGCGTGTGTGTGTGTCTGAGTGTGTGTTTGTATGTGTGTAAGTGTTTCTATGTAAGTGTGTGTGTATGTGTGTGTCTATGTAAGTGTGTGTGTATGTAAATGTATGTGTAAGTGTATCTATGTAAGTGTGTGTGTGTCTATGTGTGTGTATGTGTGTAAGTGTGTGTGTCTATTTGTATGTCTATGTGTAAGTGTGTTTATGTGTGTGTGTATGTATGTGTGTGCGTGTGTCTATGTGTAACTGTATCTATGTAAGTGTGTGTGTGTGTGTGTGTGTATGTGTTTAAGTGTGTGTCTGTGTGTGCGTGTGTATGTGTAAGTATGTGTGTGTGTCAGTGTGTGTGTCTAAGTGTAAGTATGTATGTGTATGTGTGTGAGTGTCACTGTGTATATGAGTGTGTGAGAGTGTGTGTATATGTAAATGTGTGTGTAAGTGTATCTATGTACGTGTGTATATGTGTGTAAGTGTGTGTCTATGTATATGTCTGTGTAAGTGTGTTTATATGCGTGTGTCAGTGTATGTATGTGTGCGTGTGTCTATGTGTTGTGTGTATGTGTGTGAGTGTGTATATGAGTGTGTGTGTGTATGTGTGTTGTGTGAGCGTGTATATGAGTGTGTATGTATGTGTGTTGTGTGAGTGTGTATATGAGTGTGTGTATGTGTGTTGTGTATGTGTGTGAGTGAGTGTGTATATGAGTGTGTGTGTCTTGTGTATGTGTGTGAGTGTGTGTGTATGTGTGTTGTGTGTGTATATGAGTGTGTGTGTGTGTGTATGTGTGTTGTGTGAGTGTGTATATGAGTGTGTGTCTTGTGTATGTGTGTGTGTGTGTATGTGTGTTGTGTGTGTATATGAGTGTGTGTGTGTGTATGTGTGTTGTGTGAGTGTGTATATGAGTGTGTGTGTGTCACCTTGTTGTGCGTAGCTCTTCTTCTCCTCTGTGTCCTCCGTACTCTCGTACATGTCGCTGTAAGCCCGAGCGAGTCTCCAGAGGAAATCCCGGCTGTCTCCGTACTGCGGCCACAACAACAACGACGACAACAACAACAACACACACACGCGCCGGTCAGTCAGCGTCGTCACGGTAACCACCGACGAATCACGACGGAGGAGGGCGGCTCACCTCGGCTCTGTTGTCCAGCAGCAGTTGGAGGCCGTCGGCCATTAGGCGGGCGTCTCCGGTGTGGAGCACGTCGCTCTGAGCCAGCAGGAGCGCCAACTCGCCACTGGGGGCGCCAGTGAGCAGCTGCAGCCTCCCCTCCTCCTCTTCCTCGTTCTCCTCATCCTCCTCCAGCAGCCCTCTCTCCTCCACTTCTTCCTCTCGGAGGGTGAGCACCGTGGCGCAGCTCATGTCCTCCTCCTCCTCCTCCTCCTCCTCTTCCTCAGACTCCTGCTCCGGCTCCCGCTCGCCTTCCTCTCGGTCCGTGTCGCGGTCGGTGTAATCCGACTCCGCGTAGGCCGTCGAGTACCTGGCAGGAGACGAGGATGATGATGATGATGATGATAATGATGATGATGTCATTTATTTATTTGGGGGTTTTGAAGAGGAAGCATCCGTCTCTGAGCTCGCGACTAATCTCACATTCTGCTGCAGGATCATCTTTAGCTGTGATTCACACTTTCTCAAAACACACTCACACACACACACTCATATACACACTCACACACACTCAAACACACTCATACACACACAATCACACACACACTTACATAAACACACACTCACGTACACACATATACACACTCATACACTCACACACAAACTTTCATACACTCACACACACACACACACTCATATACTCACACACACACACACTCATACACACACAAACTTACATAAACACACACTCAAACACACTCACACACACACACACACACTCACATACACACATATACACACTCTCACACTCACACACTCAAATACAAACTTTCATACACTCACACACACACACACACTCATATACTCACACACACTCATATACACACTTATAATCACTCACACACACACGCCCACGTCCTCCTACCCTCCCTCGCTGGTCTCGTAGGCGCTCGCCGCTCCCTGGCTCGCCGTGAAGTACACGGAGCTGGAGCCGCTGGAGTCGGTGCGCTCCCTGTGGACGCCGGGGCGCCGCCGCCGCACACGCCGGCCGTCCTCCACTCCCTTTCTGGAAGGAGGAGGGGGAAGAGGGGGAAGAGGAGGAGGAGGGGGAGGTTGAATAGGAGATATCTGAGACCCCCATGTCTGATACCTGAGGCCCCCCCCCCTCACTTGACGTCCTGGATGATCTGCGTGGCGATGTCCTGCAGCCCCCCCCTCAGCTCGGCCACCTCTCCCCTCAGCGAGGACACGCAGCTCAGCACCTGGTCCAGCTGGTTCCGGAGCTCCAGCTGCTGCTCCGGGGTCAGGCCGCGCACCGCCGCCGCCACCACGGCCGCCACGGCCTCCTGCTGCGCCTCCACCTCTGGAGGAGGAGGAGGAGGAGGCTGTTAGACGTCCTTAACCTCCTCCCGCCCCCCCACACATGGACACCCTCCGTCTCATGGCCCTCTTATCAGGTCGTAGACGCCTTTCACCCTAAAGGGCCCCTTCTGGCCAGATAGCACGTATAACACATAATATATACATATAATATATAATATACATGTAATACATATAATACATATAATATACATGTAATACATTTAATAGATAATACATATAATAATACCCCCCCCCTCTCTACATTCTCCTCTCCCCTGTTTGCTCACAGCTCATTGGACGTTGACCCGCTCATATCTCTGCTGTGCAGATGCATTGTGGGTCGGCAGGGACATCAGGATCTGCATTGTACATACTAATGGGACTTATTAAAGATATTAAAGATGTGGTAATATACTAAATATATTAAAGATGTTCTAATATACTAAAGATATTAAAGATGTTATAATGGGACTTATTAAAGATATTATAGATGTGGTAATGGGTCATGGGTTGATGATGTTTATCATCATAACTGAAGCTTTTCTTCCACACACACACACACACACACACACACACACACACACACACACACACACACACACACACACACACACACACACACACACACACACACACACACACACACACACACACACACACACACACACACACACACTGTAACACGACCCACCCTGAGCATCCAGCGTCTCGCGCAGCAGCAGCTTCGCCACCGGCCGCCGGGCCTCCAGCGCGAGGCACCGGGACCTCCTCCTGCTGATCTCCCGGTAGATGAGGAGGGCGATCAGGCCGCAGCCGGCCGTGGCTCCGAGCGCGAGCCCGATGAGCCCGGTCCTCCCGAGCGGCGCGTTCATGGCTCTTCGGCGATGTTATAAAAAAAAACGACGACGCGCGTGACCGCGTGTAACGACGTCGCCGGTGAAACGCTGCCTAACAACCGCGACGACTTGCGTAATTATTAATATTATTAATCCATCTTTTGTTTTAAGTTGAATGATTAAAAACAACGGTTTGTTTACGTCACGATAAAGCGCGTGTTTGCGCGTGTGTGCGTGTGTGTGTCGGCTGGCTCTCAGCGATGCTGTGAAAATTCGCGACGTGACGTCACTACGTCACATTGCGTCAGCCCGGTGTGGGAGGGCCAAGCGCGTGGGAGTGACATCGACTTCCGGTTTCAACCTACAAAATAAAAGCGGCTGGTGCAACGTTTGGAAATCTTATTTCCGCCACGAACGAAATGTTAATTTAATAAAATTTAAATTTAAAAGAGATACAGATATGAGATGTTATGTCAACATTATCAAGCTGAGTAGTAGACCTATACGTTAAGTTAATAAATAGGTCCGCTAAATCAAAATTAATTGACTTTTTAAGTCAAATGTGTTTATTCGTACATATTTAGTCACACTTGTGATATAGTTGGTATAGTATGTCACAGTTTAAATACATGTTTTACTTAGATCTGATGTGTAAGTAAAACTAAAGCCACAATTGTAAAATAAAGTAAATATTAAAATACAAAAGCCCAAATCTCCATCTCGTCTGCGTCCAGTTTTATTAATTAAACTAAGGTAAAGGCTTTAATGGCTCCTACATTCTTATCCAATTGTGAGGTGTTGATTTATAACAAGGCCGAGTTTAATACTTTGAATGAAGACTTGAATGTGGCTCAGTAGGGGAAGCTCATTTGTCCTCCATCGCCCCCTAGTGGCTCAATGTGTCCCTGCACCGCTTTTATAAACTATCATCAATGTCTGGGGTGTTTATTTATGAACAGAAAGCCACGTGCTGAACACGTGGTGTCTCAAATGATTTGAAGGCATATCATAGGAAGCAGTTCACGTTAAATTATATATATATATATTAGTTATTATTATTCATTTTTACTATATTCACCTGTAGAGTCACCAAACTGTACACTTCATTCATAAATATATTATGAAGCTTTATGCAGAGGGGTTTGTTCACACAGCATCCGGAGACTCATTAATACACATTTATTAAGATAACTATATATTATGAAGCTTTATGCAGAGGGGTTTGTTCACACAGCATCCGGAGACTCATTAATACACATTTATTAAGATAACTATATATCATGAAGCTTTATGCAGAGGGGTTAGTTCACACAGCATTCAGAGACTCATTAATACACATTTATAAATATAACTATATATTATGAAGCTTTATGCAGAGGGGTTAGTTCACACAGCATTCAGAGACTCATTTATACACATGTATTAATAACAATTGTTCCTTCATTTCCTTGAGAAGGATGACACGTGTCAAACATACAAGTAAAGACTACATCCCCCACAATGCCTAGTGGCTGAGAGCCTCAGCTAAGCTTATTCATGTGAACCTGACCCAGATATGCACAAACAGAGACAAAGGACGAAATCCAGTTTGTTTCTTCGTGTCGCAACTGAAGCAAAGAATGTGGAACAACAATGGAAATAATGACGTCATCCAGGAAGATGAATAGAATATTCCGGTTTTCCCCAAAAAGTGTTAAATATGCTGAAATAATTTATATCATATAAATAAATATACAATGTAGAAACTGGGAGATCCGAATGGGTAAAAACTGAGAATTGACAGAACATTAAATAAATAAATAATAAATAAAATAAAATTCTTACAAATATCCCTTTTTTTAAACTAATAAATGTTCTGCAAGTATGCTTAAGAAGTAAAGTGCAGCATGCAGGAATGAGCCCTGAACCCAGACGTGATGCTGGGATCTGAAAGTGGGTCATCTCTGACTCCAATGAAACCAGAACATTGTTCATGCAGTCAGACCAGTCTGGCTGCTCCTCAAGAAATGTCACCAGACGGGAAATGTGAACGATTTAGTTGTGTTAATTTATATGTCTTTATTTATTTGTCTTTATTTATTACCATCATTTTGTAAATTAATCAAGTAATTTAAGGCACTTATTTACATATATATGTATAAAAATACATATATGTTTTATATATTTATATATAAAGAAAAATGTGTATAAATATATTTATAACTATATATATATATATATTTATATCAATATATATTTGTATATATATATATATATTTCTTTATATATATACAGCATAAATACATATATCTTTTTTTAAATTATTTTTTATTCATTTATATATAAATACATATATATTTATATATATATATTTCTTTATATATATACAGTATACATACATACAGGACTGTCTCAGAAAATTAGAATATTGTGATGAAGTTCTTTATTTTCAATCAACTGAAATATTGCAAGCTTTATTCTTTTAATATTGCTGATTATGGCACAAGCTTTAAAACTCAAATATCCTATCTCTAAATATTAGAATATCATGAAAAAGTATACTAGTAGGGTATTAAACAAATCACTTGAATTGTCTAATTAACTCGAAACACCTGCAAGGGTTTCCTGAGCCTTGACAAACACTCAGCTGTTATAAATCTTTTTTATTACTTGGTCTGAGGAAATATTAAAATTTTATGAGATAGGATTTGAGTTTTCTTAAAGAATAAAAGGCTTGCAATATTTCAGTTGATTTGTAATATCCAGAATTGATGACATTTTTTTTTTTTTACAGAAAATAAAGAACTTTATCACAATATTCTAATTTTCTGAGACAGTCCTGTATATATATTTAAATTATTTGTTATTTATGTATATAAATAAATACATGTATATATATAGTTATATATATATATACAGTATAAATACATATATATTTTTATTTTTTCATATTTATATATATAAATAGATACATAGATATTTATATATATATATATATATATATGTGTGTGTGTACTTAATGAGAATATTAACTGAACACATGGGGAATTTTAGTGCCTATGTGGGTCAAACTCTCCAAAATACTACTTCCCACAATGCAACGCGGTATCTTTCGTAGACGTGTCGTCACCATGACGAAAAAATGTCAAAAAAATAAATTATCGAAGTTTTTACACTAAGATTTTCTAATTATTTGTTTAGAAAGTTTGAACCAAAGTGTGTAAATATATAAATGTATTGATTATTTTCAAGGTGTAAGTTTACAAGCCTAATACCCATTTCAATTATTATTATTTTTTATAGTTTTAAAAACTCTTAGTTTTCGTTCCACTGTGATAAATGTTTGTAATTATACAAATTAGAGTTTTT
Organism: Pseudoliparis swirei; assembly: GCF_029220125.1. Lineage (NCBI taxonomy): Eukaryota > Metazoa > Chordata > Actinopteri > Perciformes > Liparidae > Pseudoliparis > Pseudoliparis swirei. The sequence goes on from NC_079399.1 coordinate 2,960,738, forward strand.
AATTGTATTTTTTATTGTATTTTGTTATTGCTGTCTAATTGGAAAACAAGTTTTATGTATTTTTTACCTTTTCTTCTTGACAATTAATGAATAAAGAATTGTATAAAAAAGGGGCGTTTCTGTGCCTCCTCCTCCTCCCCACTCCTCCTCCTCCTCCTCCCCCTCCTCCCTCTCTCTAACATAAACCCGCCGAGCAGCGGCCCGGCTGCGGGGTTCAGCTCGTCCTGTCGGTGTCAACATGGCGGAGAGAGGCAGCGGGCAGCCGCGGTAGTTTCTCCCTCTCCTAGTCCTCCTTCTCCTCTCCGGTGCACCGGAGGAGTAACTTTTACCTGTTTTTAACAGTTTGGATTTTAAACCCTCTTCGTGTAAAAAGAGCTGCGACGCAAGGAGAAGATGAGCCGACACGCGACAGGTAGGACACGTGACACCTGGACACAGCGGCACCTCGTGCACGCGCACTCATCAGAATAATATTGCATATAGTGACGTGTTTTTTTAAGTTGCAGCTCAACTTTTCCTCTGTAAGGGAGAGGAAAATGGAAAGAAACATTCATGTCGTGTTCAGTTTTAAAATAAATAAATAAATAATAATTTTCCACATATTTTGTATATTTTTCTTCCAGACTTCCAGCAGTGCTTCTCCTCTTCCTCCTCCTCTTCCTCGCCGCTGCCTGCTGATCACGTGCTCAACTCTGCAGCCGTGTTATTCCCCGGTAGTTGTTTAATCCTTTTTTAAATAATAATAAATATGTTTTATTATTAAGCCTTTTTTAAGAGTCACTGCATGTTAACAATAATCATAACAATTGTAAGTTTTTAAAAAGGCACAATTGACTTTATGTTATTGTAATGAAGTGTTTGTATTGATGCATTTGTGTGGTGGTGCGTTCAGGGACGTTCGACCAGCACGGCTGCCCCCTCGTCGTGTTCCCGGCGGACCAGCAACACAAACTCTGCTCCGAGCTCCGCAAAGAGGAAGTGGCGGACTTCATCAACTACTTCCTGTGTCTGCACAAGTACTACGGCTGTGTGTGTGTGTGTGTGTGTGTGTCGTATTGATGTGTGTTTGTCTGTGTGTGTACTGATGTGCATGTGTGTCATACTGAAGTGTGTGTGTGTCCTTGTGTGTATGTTGTACTGATGGGTGTGTGTGCGTTTGTCTGTGTCGTACTGGTGTGTGTGTGTGTGTGCGCATCGTACTGATGTGTGTGTTGTACTGATGTCTGTGTGTGTATCTGTGTGCGTGTCAAACTGATGGGTGTGTGTGTGTGGTACTGATGTGTGAGTCATACTGATGTGTGTGTGTGGTACTGGTGTGTGTGTGTGTGTGTGGTACTGATGTGTGTGTGTGGTACTGATGTGTGTGTGTGGTACTGATGTGTGTGTGTGGTACTGATGTGTGCGTTGTACTGATGGGTGTGTGTGTGGTACTGATGTGTGTGTGGTACTGATGGGTGTGTGTGTCATACTGATGTGTGTGTCAGACTGATGTGTGTGGTACTGATGTGTGTGTGTGGTACTGATGTGTGTGTGTGTGTGGTACTGATGTGTGTATCAGACTGATGTGTGTGTGGTTCTGATGTGTGTGTGTGTGTGGTACTGATGTGTGTATCAGACTGATGTGTGTGTGTTCTGATGTGTGTGTGTGTTGTACTGATGTGTGTGTGTTGTACTGATGTGTGTGTGTTGTACTGATGTGTGTGTGTTGTACTGATGTGTGTGTGTGGTTCTGATGTGTGTGTGTGTGTTGTACTGATGTGTGTGTCAGACTGATGTGTGTGTGTGTTGTACTGATGTGTGTGTCAGACTGATGTGTGTGTGTGTGTGTGTTGTTCTGACGTGTGTGTGTGTGCGTGTTGTTCTGACGTGTGTGTGTGTGTGTTGTTCTGATGTGTGTGTGGAACTGATGTGTGTGTGCGTGTTGTTCTGACGTGTGTGTGTGTGTGTGTGTGTGTGTGTGTGTGTGTGTGTGCGTGTCCTCTCCACAGTAAGAAGCAGGAGAAGCAGCATTTGGGCTCCGTGGTCGCCGACCTGAGGCTCGCCTCCTCCTCCACCTCCCGCGCCGTGGCCGAGGCGCTGCTCCTGCTCGAGGTGTGACGTCATGAAATGAGTTCTCGTAAAGATTGTGTTGATATTTTAAAACGCGGCAGCCACAAAGGTTCCCTGTGGCGCTTCAGTTCTTCATTGTCCTCCATGAGTGGCTCCTTGTTGTCTTGTGCACACATGAGGATGCACATGATGTCCAATGGTTTCACACTGTGTGTGCGGGGAGGGGGAGGAGTCAACGTGGATGTAAACAACGTTTTGAGTTTTTCAAACGCACATCGGCATCATTTTTACTCTTGACTTTACTCACTCCTGAGGCACAGCAAAGTATGTGTGTGTCTGTGTGTCACATTCTGCTGCATAATATTTTGGGTTTGGCTCATTTATGTTAATTTATCAAAACACCTTTTGTATTTCCTCTCTTGATCCTGACGTTTGATTAGACCTTTGTGCTTTAAAGAATCTTTAACTTTTTAAACAAAAATGGAATTTGTTTCAAAAAGCCGAATATTGTGACATTTTCTGGATTACATTTTGACATAAAAAATTGTAGACGACTTAAGGCACTTTATTTTCAAATAGGATTTTTTTTAATTTTCTGTATTTAATCAGATGACATATTATATATTTTTTCAAAGTTCCGTGACACGTCGTCGTGGGAGACGAGCAGCGGCCTCCTGCCTGAAGGATCTAGTTAAGCATTTGATCCGTTGCTTCCTGTGGGAGCTTCAGTCGCCTCTGAATGAAATATGCATGAACGGCACCGGGATGTGGGGGGAGGTGAGAGACTGTGGCGACGGTGGCGAGCTCACCTTGTGATTGAGCTCTTTCTTGCAGCATTAAGTTATGCAACATTTGTTTTTCTAGATTCAAAGAGCTGCAGCCTGAGCTGCTCTTTGAAGTACAAAACCAAGTGTGCAAAGTGGTTATTGTAGACATGCTTAGTGTGGGGGAGTGTGTGTGTGTGTGTGTGTGTGGTGATCCATGCACTCTAGATGTGATTGATTAACAAGAGATACGCAGCCGTCATGCTTGGCTGTGAGGCAGCGGCTCTGAGGCCCCAAAAGTTGCACTTTTCTTTTTACTGAATGTCAACAGGTTTCATAAACTTTTATTTCCTCCATTTTTTGCACCAGGGAGTAGTGTCTTAAAGCCTGCATTCTCTCTAATGTCCACCAGGGGGCAGTGTCTTAAACCCTGCATTATCTTGATGTCCACCAGGGGGCAGTGTCTTAAACCCTGCATTATCTCTCATGTCCACTAGGGGGCAGTGTCTTACAACCTTCATTCTCTCATGTCCACCAGGGGGCAGTGTCTTGAACCTGCGTTATTTCTCATGTCCACCAGGGGGCAGTGTCTTACAACCTGCATTCTCTCTAATGTCCACCAGGGGGCAGTGTCTTAAACCCTGCATTATCTCTCATGTCCACTAGGGGGCAGTGTCTTACAACCGTCATTCTCTCATGTCCACCAGGGGGCAGTGTCTTGAACCTGCATTATTTCTCATGTCCACCAGGGGACAGTGTCTTACAACCTGCATTCTCTCTAATGTCCACTAGGGGGCAGTGTCTTAAAACCCTGCTTTCTCTCTGATGTCCACTAGGGGGCAGTTTCCTAAAATCCTGCATTCTCTCGAATGTCCACTAGGGGGCGAGTCTTCAACACAGCATTTGTGTGTGTGTTAGGCTAATCTGCTGATATGGGAATTACCAAAGCAAATGCTTGGGTTTTATTTATGCACATTATGTATTGTTGTTGTTGTTGACATTTCCTCATTCCTACGTCCATAAACATTTGGATTGTATCCTACACATTGTTTTATTGTTTGTATCACGAACCCCTGGATGCGTCACACACTGACCCTTTTATCCTCCATCTTGTTTCCAGCGTCACAAGCGGACCCTCCACAGCGTCTACCTCGTCCAGCCCCAGAAGAAGGAGGCGGCCAGGCTGCTGCTGAAGCTCCTCGCGCCCTTAAAGGCCCTCAAAGTGAAGCCCCGCCTCCTGCTACCTTCTGATTGGTCGGCTTCAGGCGCGTTAACTCTCTCGTACCTTTCAGAAAGTTCTCCTGAGAGAAATCCCGGAGCTCTCGAACCACGTGGACCGCAGCCAGCTGCCCGCGGCGCTGGGCGGGTACCTGGTGTACTGCCACCGCAGCTGGGTGGCCTTCATCAAGGTAACCGGGGCGACGCGCTCATCGACCAATGGGCGCAGTGTTCACAGCCCCTCATTTGCATAATGAAGCAGAAATGCATTCATGAATGTTTTTTATTATTAATTTGATTAATTATAAATAAATGAGTAGAATAAATACATTTAATAATGCATGGAGAAAATTATTAATGTTGTTTAAAAAAGGAATTAAATGTCAAAGGAGATAATAAAAGAAATTATAAAATAAATTATAATTGAATAGATGAGCAGATAAATATGTAAATAATTCATTTTAAACCCAAATATAAATTGTTCATATTTTCTTAATTTTTTAATGCCTACATTTATTTGTGTGGTAAAATATTTGTGACGCGTTTAATGGCTTATTTATTTATTTAGAATTTGTTGGGCTCCGTAGTTTAAAAAAAACAGCAGACATTAACAATGGGGGATAATTATGACTTAATAAAATAAAATTTGCTTTTGCTTGCATGTCAGACGTTCTCCTGGATTAACCGAGCAGACGTAAAGACGAGGTTCATCGACTCTAAACGGGGATAAAGGTTATCAGGCACAAGTGAAAATGGCCCCAAATTAACCCTTTTTAATGTAGTTTGTATAAAATATAAATGAAAGTTGATTTGTGCAGTTTTTTTAGAGCTGCTTTTGTGTACTGAAAGGAGGATTGGGCAGAATAAATAACATTCAGGAGTGAGTCGGACCTCTTGGACTACAGTAAAAACTGGTATCTGCATTCACTTGACCCCATATTATTATTATTTTGTTTTCTGCACACAGATGGTATTCTAGATGCGTATATTCAGTCAATGTATCTGCAGTGCCTTGTCGTCCCTTCATTCTGGCTGTGAATCAAAGAGTCTCATGAATCCGTCTCATGATCGGTGAACACAGAGAAACATTGTGCCGCCGTCCTCTGCAGCGGTTTGTGTGTTCACACACACACACACACACACACACACACACACACACACACACACACACACACACACACACCCGCTGCACACACAACCGACTTTGCGAGCCCAAATATTTATTCCCACTATTTGCCTTCTTTGTGACGGGCCGGGTCCATTCACGAGGTCCGTCGTCTATTGTCCCCGTTACCTTGGTGACGCTTGAGCAAATGCATGGCGTGGTCAGCTGACCTGATTAACAAGTGAAAGCCCCCCGCCCCCCCCCCCCCTTCCCGTTACATTTATACATTCATTCATGTTCATCTCGGATATTTTGCCACGGTGACCGCGGGCAGCTCTCGGCCTGTAAGAAAAAATCACTCTGAACGATGTGATGAGTCAACAGTTTTTTTTCTTCTTTTTTCATAATTTTCATTATAACTTTAAAAATGTTATTTTTATATATTTAAAAAGATGATATACTTTTGCTCTTTTATTTATGTAAATATATATAATCTTTTTAAATAAATGTATATACTGTATAATATTTTAAATACATATTGTACTCTTTTTAAATAAATATATATATTATACTCTTTTTAAATAAATATTTATGTATAATATACTCTTAAGTAAATGTATATTTATAATTTAAATATATATACAATTTTAAATAAATACATATTTAACTCTTTTTAAATATATATATATATTAGGGCTGTCAATCGATTAAAAAAAAGTAATTAATTAATCGCACATTTTGAAATTCATTAATCGCGATTAAAAGTTTTTTCTCTTCTTTTTAAAGACAAAACTTCACAGAGCTGTGTTTTCAAAGAGGCTCCTACCTATAAAGTGCCAGCGAGGTATTTAATATTGTGGATGATGAATTGTTTCTTCAGTGAAACATCCAGATTAGTAAAAAAAAAAGAAATATATTGAGACCCCATTGGTCCTGTCATCTTTAACATGAACAGCAGCAGAACCAGTGGCCTTGGTGACTGACTGACATTCAAATATGTCCTGTTCACCCTCTGGAATTTAAATTCACCTTTTAAAGGCGTTTGCATGTGACACATACCCACGTGTTCTACATCAAACATTCCAGAACAATCTCAGCTCTCTATATATGAGGCTCATTGTCCTCGCACCGTGTTTTCTGTCCTCTGACTGACAGGCTGCTAATGAGCCTCACCTGTGTGGTGGGGAGGTCCTTTGTGATTTACTGAGTGTTCATTGGTTGTTTTTTTCGCAGAATGTTGACAGACAAATGGATTGACAAATCACGTTGAAGGTTTCGTGTGTCGCGTTCTTTCCGCGCCGCGTCACCCGACACGTCGCCCCTCCGTTCCTCTGTGTATCAGAGGGGGAGACGGGAGGAAGGAGGAGCAGGAGGAAACCCGACTGATTCATCCACGAGTTTAAACTGATTTCTGCTCCGTATTTTTGCGGAGAAATAATTGTTTTAAGAACGGAAACAGTGTTAAACCGTACTGCCGCGGTTTGACACTCGGTTTGAGTGTAAAAACTTCAACGAACACCGGAAGTAAACAAAGTTGCGTTAATTGCGTAAACATATTTTAGTGCGTTAACGCGGCCAAATTAATCGCATAGATTAACGCGTTAACGCTGACAGCCCTAATATATATGTATATAAAATATTTTTTTAACTCTGATGCATATTTATTTTGCAACTAAATTCCAAATATCGTTCTTTTACATTTTGCAACACAAAAACAATCTGAGATGACGGTGCTTGGCGGTAATGGCGTCCCTGTGCTGCTCCTTCCTGCAGGAGATCGACTGGTTCCTGCAGGACTTCCTGTCCGTGGTGCAGCGGCTGCCCTCCACCATCTCCACCCTGCAGGCCCTGTCCAGGCTGACTCCGCCCACCGCCTTCGGAGAGCTCCGCCTCTTCTGCGCCGCCAACGAAGCCGAGTTCCAGCAGCTCCGGAGGTCGGAACGCGTGTTCCTCTAAACTCGACTTTAACACATGAAACTTAGGCTTCTATGCAACCAGAGGAGTCGCCCCCTGGTGGTCAGGAGAGAGAATGCAGCTTTAACACATGAAACATAGACTTCTATGCAACCAGAGGAGTCGCCCCCTGGTGGTCATGAGAGAGAATGTAGCTTTAACACATGAAACATAGACTTCTATACAACCAGAGGAGTCGCCCCCTTAGAGGCTGATTTATGTTATCTTATTTATTCTCATTACCCGAGATCTTCCTCATTGCCATTGTTTTAGTACATTTTGTAAAGGAGTCACCTTTTTTATAATTTTAAGAGTTTCCTGTTAAAAAAATATTGCGTAACCAAGAAAAACCCCTGTTTTATTTGTTTTTATATTTTATTCTCCTTCACCCTCTATCTTTAAACTAACCCGTCTTTGTGTGTGTGTGTGTGTGTGTGTGTGTGTGTTTTCAGGGAGCTGGGGCTGGACGCTCTGCTGACGCACTGCGAGAGCATCGTGAAGAAGTTGCGTTACCCGGAGACGGAGCCGAGCTACCGGGCGATGGCCGGCACGCTGCTCTTCTCCCGCACCGCCACCGACATGCTGCAGAACCGCAGCCGGTACGCAGCCACAGACGGGCGTGAATATGAATGTAGTGAATACAAATTTAAAATGTTTAAATATATATATTTTACAGGATCTTTGCTGCCGTGGAGAAGGTGGAGCTGCTGTGGCAGCAGGCCTTTTTAAAGGCCCGCCTCCAGTTACAGGTGTTCCAGCTGCGAGAGGAAGCTCTGCAGGTGAGTCCGGTTTGGTTCACCGTCTACAACCAGAGGAGTCGCCCCCTGGTGGTCAGGGGAGAGAATGCAGATTTAACACATAAAGCGTAGACTTCTATACAACCGGAGGAGTCGCCCCCTGGTGGTCAGGAGAGAGAATGCAGATTTAACACATAAAGCGTAGACTTCTATACAACCGGAGGAGTCACCCCTGGTGGTCAGGAGAGAGAATGCAGCTTGAACACATGAAGCATAGACTTTAGTCTTTTTTTTAATGCCTTTTAAATGGTGTTTAGATCTTACCAGTTGAGTGAAACAATGTCTTTACTCTTCTCATAGGAAGGTAGCCGTGGTTTAAATGTTGGACTCTGTGATCCAAAATGTTTTTATTTCTGTTTCCAGATCGCAGAGCAGATCAAAACTCTCCTTCAAGAGAAACTCCAGCCTTACAAAATAGAGATTGCCAAAGATGCTGCGACGGCGGCGGCGTTGGTGTCTGAGTTCGAGGCGTCCATTCACACGCCTGCCATGGTACCCAATTTACGGTTTTCTTCTTTCAGTTTGTTTGACACGTAATGTAATCCCGGTGTATAGTAGTCCAGATTAGAGTCCTAAAATTACTAAAAGGGTCTCTTTAACTGGTCTCAATGTCCCAGTGATGCCTCAATGACCTACAAACACTACCGCCTCTGTCCACAGGGACCGCCAAAACCGACACGCAATGAATGAAGTCATTCTCCTTTTTTAGATATCTAATATCAGTTGCACAACCACCTTTTTAATATATACCCGTCACTGACCTATTCTCTATGATTACATATGTTGGTAAGTAGTGTTGTACCCTCCTCGGCCACCAGGCGCTCATTCTCTGTGCTGAAGACGTGACCCACACGGTAGTGGAGATCCTGCTGCATGAGGGCCAGACCCGGGAGCGCTGGCTTCTGGATGTGGAGCGGCTGAAGGAGAAGCTCCGCTCCGCCGTGAACTTCATCCTCCAGACGCTCAAGGCGTTTCCAGCTACCACCGTCATTACAACAGGGCAAGTTCTACTTGGCACTTTGCGGACATTACAAGTTTTTTTTAAAGCGGTGGCGGCGTTGAGTCTAAATATGAAAGAAATTGGTCGACTGTCAGAAAATAACTGTTTTTAATATTTCATCGTTTTCATTATAACTTTAATTCGGGGTAGGTAATGTAATTTAATGTGTATACTTTTTTACATATATATTTATATCTATTAAAAGATCAAGTAAAGTAATTAATATATATTTATATATATATATTTATAATATTCTAAATATATATACTATTCTGATATATGTGTATATATATATATTGTTCTCTCTAATATTTTAAATAAATATAATAATCTTTTATATATTTTAAAACTATTTTAAATATTATAATATATATATTATCTTTTATACATGTATATTATAATTTAAATACATATTATAATTTTATATATATATTTATAATATTTCAAATAAATGTTATATTTTAAATATTCTTATATATTTAATATATATATTTATTTATTTTATTATTATTTCAAAAAACTACTTCATGAAAGAATAACTTTGCTATCGTAACTTATTTTTCGATATCAGCAGATGTCGGAATGGGGATAAGAAGTGTATCAGTGCGTTCTTGCAATATTTCTATTGTACCTGAATATGACAGAAAACATCAATAAACTAGAATGTGCACTCGGTAGAGCGCATACCTTCGCATATCACAAGATTGGGCATTGAATTATGAACATGTTGGCATTAGTTGCATGCCAATTGGATAGAAATTGACCGCGCTATGGTAAAAAGAATATGTTGACCTTTTCATGACCTTGACCTTTGACCCGATTGATCCCGAAATCTAATCAAATGGTCCCCGGATAATAACCAATCATCCCACCAAATTTCATGCGATTCGGTTCAATACTTTTTGAGTTCTGCGAAAGATTTTGACCTGTTCATGACCTTTGACCCGGTCGATCCCAAAATCTAATCAACTGGTCCCCGGATAATAAACAATCATCCCACCAAATTTCATGCGATTCGCTTCAATACTTTTTGAGTTCTGCGAAAGATTTTGACCTGTTCATGACCTTTGACCCGATCGATCCCAAAATCTAATCAACTGGTCCCCGGATAATAAACAATCATCCCACCAAATTTCATGCGATTCGGTTCAATACTTTTTGAGTTTTGCGAATAACACGCATACAAATAAATAAATAAATAAATACACGGCGATCAAAACATAACCTTCCGGCATTTTCAATGCGAAGGTAAAAACACCTCAGGCTCCGAGACTCCTTAAATTCACCCTCCACCCACAAATATAATGTTTTATTTCTCACAGCGCAAATTGGGACGACAAATAAAAATGAAGTTGCGCAACACTGTAGTACAGTGACGAATATAAATCCTTGTAACCTTGCAGGCCAACAGCTGGTACCGCGTGGTCCTCTGTGAGAACGTCCTCCAGGTGCTGCTGTCCGGGGTCGACGGAGACGGCGCCCGGAGGAGGAACTGGGGCGCCATACCCACGTGGAGGTACAAGACGTCCACGTTCCTGAAGAAGAGTCCGCCTCCGGATTCGGAGCAGCTGGTCCACCTGGCACATCTGGCCAAGGCCATCCCCGACGACGAGGTCCAGGAGGCGGGCAAGAGGATGTCTCATCGGTGAGCGAGTGGAGCTTATTGTCTTTCATTTTAAAGATGGACAATATGTATTGATGTTGGCCAAACTGTTTATAAACTAAGGCTCAGCGGTGTGGAGCGTTACTGCAGTTGTTCTGGTTTATCAATCAATGTAAAGATGCTTGATTTTAATAGAACACTTAATTCACTAAAAAATATATATTCAATAATTTCCTCTTGAAATCAGTTAATTTTTTTAAAGGATGCGGAGACACACCGTTTATTTTGATCTCTTTGTATGTCGTGGTAAACTCCCCTGAACCGGAGCGTGATTTATTATTTTACTATTTTATTTCATAATTACATAATTACTGACTAATGTCTGATCTGTAACATTACTTTTAAGTTTGTTTCTGACTCGTGTGGCCGTGAAACTAAACGGAAAATACAAAATATCACAATAAGAAGTTAAGAAGACAGTATGAAGTTACCATAACTACAGTAGTGCAAATTAACTTTTTAAACGAGAAAGAAATGTTCCCAAAATCTATTTTAAGTGACCGCGACTAAGGGTGCCCAATATATTTGCATCTCTCAAATATACACTACCGTTCAAAAGTTTGGGGTCATCCAGACAATTTCGTGTCTTCCATGAAAACTCACTTTTATTTTTCAAATGAATTGAACATTTCATAGAACATATAATCAAGACATTGACAAGGTTAGAAATAATGATTAATATTTGAAGTATTAATTTTGTACTTCAAGCTCAAAGGAAGGCCAGTTGTATAGCTTATATCACCAGCATAACTGTTTTCAGCTGTGCTAACATAATTGCACAAGGGTTTTCTAATCAGACATTAGTCTTCTAAGGCGATTAGCAAACACAATGTACCATTAGAACACTGGAGTGATAGTTGATGGAAATGGGCCTCTATACACCTCTGGAGACATTTCATTAGAAACCAGACGTTTCCACCTAGAATAGTCATTTACCACATTAACAATGTAGTGTGTATTTTTGATTTATGTTATCTTTATTGAAAAAACAGTGCTTTTCTTTCTATATTTATATATTTTTCCTTTTATTTATATTTATTTATTTATTTATGGTACTGTTCCTCGGCCAATCGTCTGGTTGTGTTTCTGTTCCCCAGGTGTCTGACCCTGAGAAAGCTGCTGATGAGTTCGGGCCCCGTGGCCGTCGGCCCCCTCCAGCTGGCGTTGCAGTGGCAGTATGAGCTGCTGCGCGGCGGCGGCGATCGTCACTCCGACGGCGCCGTGGTTGCCGGGGACGCCGGGCAGTGGCAACGCGGTCGGGAGGCGGCCTCGCCTCCGGCAACGGAGGGCAGACTCCCCTCCCTCAGCTCATTCGACTCGGGCTTCGACGGCGCCGTCGGCAGCCAGCAGGAGGCGTGGGGGGACGGCGCCGGGACCAGGGACTCTGTGGATTTGAGGCCCGCTCTCCTAGGCGACGCCCCCGCTGTTTCTGACCGCGTGGGCGCCGTGGGGAACTCCCCGCCGGGGACCAGCATCCAGATCGTCCCGAGTGTGACCGCGGATTCCCTCAACCTGGAGATCAAAGTGAAGCGCTCGGCGGCGCCGCCCGACAACCCGTGGCTCGGCTTGCCGGTGGACGATCTGGAAAACTCGTACACGGTCACCATCACGCAGAACCCGACGCCGCGGAAGCGGGAGCTGCGACCTCGCGATCCCGCCGCCGCCGGGCCTCGGCCCGCGCAGACGGAGGCCGCCGTGAGCGCGGACTGGCCCGGTTTGGAGGATCCGGAGCTGAGTCCGATTCGCGACGTCCTCTCCAGCACCATCATGGATGGAAGGGACAAGTCCATCTGCTCCACGGAGGGGGTTCCTACGCTCCTCTGGGACTCGTATGACCTCCACGACCAGAGTCCGGACGCCGTGGACGGGTAACGCATCCGTTTGCAGAACATTGAATCAGTTTTTACTTCTATACGCGGCTTATAACACTTAGTCTATTCTGTTATTTTGCTGCTATCCGTGTCCCAAAAATCTCTCCCGACACACTCTTGTATAGTTCCTCCGTCTGAGGCCAATGATCCACCTTTTGTATTTTAAACTCTGGAAATAATGTTTTCTATATTTATGGTCCCACCTGAGTTTCATGTTTCTAATGGGGTCTCAGGCATGTTTTTCCTGATGGCAATATTTCCAAACTGATATTATTTTTTAAGAGTTTATACCTTGAATTAAGTGTTGAATCACCTGTGTGCTTAACACCTTGAAGACATTTGATGGCGACAAAGCTAAACTCCAACAATGACAAATTCCCATTTTTAAAAATGGTTTCCTCCCAGTGAGATCGACATCTCCCTGAATGACTGGCATGTGAAGGAGCAGGAGGACTTGAGGGCGGTGGAGGAGATCCTGGACCGGGCTGATGACATCCTGGAGGTAGGCGGGGCTTGAGTAAAGAGAGTGGAGGATTGCCGCCATTTCTTTTTTACCAATGTCCAATATGTCACGAGTTAACCGGAGCCTTTTTAAACGTCTTTCAGAAAGAAGAACACGTTCTGACTCAGGAGGCCGTGCTGGACGCCTTGCTGAGCTCGGAGGACGGGCGCCATCAGTGGCCGCCGTGGAGCAGCGAAGATCAGATCTGTGCGGTACGTTTTTACTAATGGACGGATGGAGAAGCCACGATTGGGGGTGACGTGACGTCGTCTGGATAAATCGGCAGCGAGTGGTTCTTTCCATTTCTACGATCAAGATTCCTGTTGGTTTCATCTGTGGAGCTTCTTGACGCGCTCTCTGTTTATTTTGAAGATGTCGTCTAGCGAGCTGGCTGAAGCCGGTGTCCTTGGCCTCGAGGATTACGGCGACCCTGCAGAGTCCGACCACCTCGATGAGTCTGCAAGCGAATCCGAGGCGTTTGATGCCGCGGGAGAGTTTCACCTGCTGGCGGAGCTGAGGAAGGTCCACATCCTGGAGGAGCTGATCGTGCAGGAGAACCTCCTGATCCGGCAGCTCCGATGCTGCGAAGAGGAACTCGCCGCGGGCGAACCTCCGGATGCAAACGGGCCGCCGGGCATCGGCCAGGAGAGGGAGGCTTTTCAGCGTCGACTGGAGGAGGAGAAACGGGAGGTGGAGAAGCTGGAGGAGAGTTTGGATAAAGAACGTCGGGCGAAGCGACACAAGGACGGAGGAGCCAGAAGGGTCGTGAAATGCTCCGCGATGGAGAAGGCTGGGAGTGAGACGAAGGAGGACCGAGCGATCTGCGACGAGCTTCTATCGGGTAGCTGCCGGTCACAGAGGACGAATTCGACGCCTCGGGAGACGTGTAGCACTGAACATCTTCGAGCGGCGTCGGGTTCCGACGTCGCCAAAGAGCCTCAGAACCCAACGTCGGAACCACGAGACTCGGATCGACTTCCGGATCGTCAAGACGATTGCTTCTCGGCATTTCATAAAACCGCCTCTGATTTGAAGGAATCTCCCGAAGAGGCGGGAATCCAACCTCGGGGATACATCCCCGAGAACCAATCGGACGAGTCTCGCGACGGTGCTTCTTCGCCCTCTCGAGTGAGACCGGACGTCGGGGCGTTTGACCCGGGAGGGAACTGGCGCCTTCCTCCTGAACCAGAGCCCGGCGGGGAAGCTCCACTTCCCGAGAATTGCGGCGATCTCGCCGAGCACGAACATCCACCTCCTTCCACGGAGCTGGATCCTGAGGATGCAGCGCCGGACGTCGGTCACGACTTTGTTGTCGATCCAAATGTGAAGGAACCCAGCGACGACGACCATACGCTCGCAGAAAAATGCAACGTTTCATTCGACCCCTTATCGGAAACGACCACCAGAGGGGAAGACGATGCATCCGAAGTGGCGGAAGATGTCCAGACTTCATCCGCTTTACTTCGCGAGCAGTCGGCGCCGCGGCCACCTCCCGACCGGCCTCTGAAGTTTGACCCCGGTGGCGGAGACGAGCGGCGGGAAGACTTCGCCGATGGCGTTCGGGGCTCTGGGGCCATGAGGGGATCCGGGTCGCCGGGATTCAGGCCGAGCTTAACCTCAACACGAGAGAGGTACACTACGTCTATACTGTAATGCATTAGCGTGGTTAGCTTAGCATGAAGAGTCATTTCCATATATCGTATGAACAATCTTGACCGTTAAAAATTAGGTCATGTCCATATAATGTACGATAAAAGATCGAAATCATGTCCATCTATCGTACGATACATCAAGGTCATGTCCATATATCGTACGATAAAAGATCGAGATCATGTCCATATATCGTACGATAAATCATCAAGGTCATGTCCATATATCGTATGATAAATCATGGAGGTCATGTCCATATATTGTACGATAAAACATCGAGATCATGTCCATATATCGTACGATAAATCATCAAGGTCATGTCCATATATCGTACGATAAATCATCAAGGTCATGTCCATATATCGTACGATAAATCATGGAGGTCATGTCCATATGTCGTACGATAAATCTTCAATGTGAAAATGATCGAGTCTTTAATTTTTCTTAATGTGATTGCAGATGACAGATTTCAAGACCCCCATAGTCCTGGATACCGGGTCTGGTTTGATGAAAGCCGGATTTGCAGATCAAGACCTCCCAAACGTTATATTCCCAACCATCATCGGGTTGCCAAAATATGAGGTGAGGGCATTTTAACTTCACTTATTTCTTCTTGATCTTCTCCAGCCGGCTCTTTTCTGATCGGAGGTTCTCTCTTTTGCAGGAAATAATGAACGGTAACCTCGAAAGGGAGACGTACATCGGGCACGAGGCCCAACACATGAGGGGGGTCCTGGCCCTGAAGCGTCCCATTAAGAACGGGATCATTCGGAACTGGGATGAAATGGAGAAGGTAAAGCGAGACGGAAAACCAGCGCTGTGACGTCGCTGGATGTTCACGCTACAACTGAGCGAGAACAATCGGACTATTCTAAATGTTATTGGTTTCATTTATTGACAAAATACTGAAAACGATTTAAAAATAATGTCCGCCCAAGCTCTGTTGAAAAAAAAGAAGTGTTGGCTAAAATGTTGGTGACATTCTTATGTAAACAAACATGGACGTCAACAAAACTGGGCAACGTTGAGGGAGACAACATTATCGTGGTAATCTCTATTATACGATAAGTCTTTAATGTAAATATAATCGTTCATGTCCATATATTGTACGATAAATTGTTATCGTAAATTGTTTTTATCTAGGTCATGTCCGTATGTCGTACAATAAATCATCGGTCATGTTCATATATCGTAGGATAAATCTTGAACGTAAAAATTATTGCGGTCATGTCCATTTATCGTATGATAAATCTCGAAATTCCAAATTATCGTGGTTGTTTATATATCGTACGATAAATCATTGAGGTCATTTTCGTACATCGTACGATAAATCTACAATGTTAAAATGTTCAAGATCATGTCCATATATTGTACGATAAATCCCGAACATAAAAAATTATCGAGGTCATGTCGTATATAGTGCGATAAATCTTGAACATAATTATCGAGATAATTGCCGTATATCGTACGATTAATCTTGAACATTAAAATTATTGAGGTTATGTCCATATATCGTAAATATGATCATGGTCATGTCCATATGTCGTATGATAAATCATCGAGTTCATGTCCATATACAGTACGATCAATTTTGATCGTAAAAATAATCAGTCATGTCCATATATCGTACGCTAAGTCGTTAACGTAAATATCGTACGCTAAGCCTATAAGACATAATGTATGATCGTTCCCTCTTTACAGACTTTTCCTGCTTCTTTTAAATATAACAAATGTATAAATGCTAGCGCTGCATTCACCGGATCTTTTTAAATCTAATTATCTCTCCTTTTTATAGATTTGGCATCACACGTTCCAGCGGCTGTGCGTGGATCCGGACGATCACCCCGTCCTGCTGACCGAGGCGGCCATGAACCCGTCGGAGAACCGCCAGCGCATGGTGGAGATCATGTTCGAGTGCTTCAACGTCCCCTTCACCTACGTGGCCATGCAGGCGGTGCTGGCGCTCTACGCCGCCGGCAGGTCAACGGGTAACTCGGCCAATCGACGCGTCTCATTTCTGCATTTCTCTCGTGCATTATGTTGTTTTTTTGGGATCGGTAAAAAAAACGTGAGTATTTCTCTTGGTGCATCTGGTTGAAGGTGTGGTGTTTGACTCCGGAGACGGCGTGAGCCACAGCGTGCCCGTGTTCGAGGGCTACTGTCTACCGCACGGCGTGCAGCGCTTCCCTCTGGCGGGCGCCGACGTTACGCTTCATCTGAAAAAGGTTTTTGTTTTATTTTGTATTTTTTTATTTATGACCTGTGATGTCGTCTAAGGAGGGTGGAGACCCGGGGGTCAGGCCAGAAGTTTGTTTGTCATGTCATCTATCTTACGATAAATCGAGGTCATGTCTGTATGTTGTACGATAAATTATCGAGGTCATGTCCATATATTGTACGATAAGTCATTGAGGTCATGTCCATATATCGTACGATAAATCATCAAGGTCATGTCCATATATCGTACGATAAATCGAGGTCATGTTCATATATCGTACGATAAATCATCGAGGTCGCGTCCATATATCGTACCATAAATCGAGGTCATGTCTGTATATCGTACGATAAATCATTGAGGTCATGTCCATATATCGTACGATAAATCATTGAGGTCATGTCCATATATCGTACGATAAATCATGGAGATCATGTCCATATATCGTACGATAAGTCATTGAGGTCATGTCCATATATCGTACGATAAATCATGGAGATCATGTCCATATATCGTACGATAAGTCATTGAGGTCATGTCCATATATCGTACGATAAATCATGGAGATCATGTCCATATATCGTACGATAAGTCATTGAGGTCATGTCCATATATCGTATGATAAATCATGGAGATCATGTCCATATATCGTACGATAAGTCATTGAGGTCATGTCTACAGTATATATCGTACGATAAAAGACAAGCGTTTTTTATCAGATGTCACCTCCAGACTTTCAGACAAGCAAATTAAGTTTAGTTCTGTCTTACATCAGAATTCCTTTAAAATAATAAATGTCAAGGCACTAACTCGGACTATCGGATTGTACCAATAATTTCGTTTTAAAAGCATTGGACTGCAGGCGTGACTGTTTCTGGGCGTTGCTGTGTCTTTAAAGCTTCTGCAGGAGCGAGGCGTGTGCATGCGCACAACGGCTGAGATGGAGATCGTGAGGGAGATGAAGGAGAGCTGCTGCCGCGTTGCCGTGGACTACGAAGCCGAGCTGAGGCGGGGGGGCGCGTCCTGCGGAGAGATGCATTACAGCATGCCGGACGGACAGGTCGTCACCCTCGGCACGGAGAGGTTCAGGTAACTGACCAATGGGAGAGGAGGCCTTTCAACATTGGGAGGATGGACTTCTGCTGATAACCCACCGACTCAAAATGGATCTACACCACGCAGGGCCCCTGAGATTCTCTTTAAACCCGAGCTGATTGGACGGGACCATTACGGGATGCACGAGAGCGTCTTCAAGTCCATCCTCGGCTCGGACGTCGACCTGCGGCGCTGCTTCCTGGGAAATATCGTGCTGTCGGGTAACCGTAGTTTCTCGTTTAAGCTGTGGCAGTAAATCTTTCCAGTTCATGTTAACTGACTGTAATTACCTTTTTTAAAATGTTTTTATTTTTATTAGTCAGGTGGTCATTATATATATATTTTTATAAAATATATATTTATTCATTCATTTTTAAACTTTGTTTTTTTACATTTATTTATTCATTTTTTTATTTTTTTTATTTTTACATTTATTTATTCATTTATATAATAATACATATATTTATTATTTTTATATATATATTAATACATTTTTACATTTATTTATTTTATATATATTTCTTTTATTTATTTATTTATCTATAGGGGGGAACACTCTGCTGCCGGGCCTGCCCGAGCGCCTCCAGGCTGAAATCGGAGGCCTCGTCCCCGCCGACGCGAGGGCGAGCGTCCGCGTCACCGGCCCGGAGGACCGAGACTTCTCGGTGTGGCGCGGCGGCGCGGTGCTCGCCAACCTGCCCGCCTTCGGCGCCGCGTGGATCAGTCGGGAAGAATACGAGGAGCACGGGCCGCAGATCGTCTTCAGGAAGTGCTTCTGAGTCGTGTGACTGTTTCCACGAGTGCAATATAAATGTGGATCGGACGGAGCCATAAGACCCTTTCTTTAAATATACATTTGTCTTTTTACGTGTTGAAGTCGGTTTCACCCTAGTCTTCGACTGAGATCCACCAACGCTCCATGGAGGAAGTTGGTGTTTATGTCCGTGAAATTCCCGCCAGTTGATGATGCCCCTCCCCGAGAATCGTTTACCATTTATTTTTTTAAATGTGTCTTCCCATTTTGGGAAAGTATTTCTGTGTCTTGAAGTTCTGCTCGTGGTTTATGGGACGAGAATTGAAGCTGGCCTTTGATCAACGTCAACTTTATAGCCAGAATGAGCAGCATAAGTTATATATTAATCTAATATCAAATTTATGATTTATATTTATACAACAATTTAAAGTAAATGTGTGTTTATGTGAAACATGGTGAAAGTTTGGATTCATTTTGGAGCTATGATTTTTTGAATGTTATTATAGCAGCATAATCATTTCTATTGTTTAGTGCCACTGTTAGGAAAAATATTAATACAAATAGTTCCCATGTTATCAATATAACAATATTTTTGGAAAATAATTGATGACCTACTTATACATATTACGACTTGTTTTTACCTCCTATAATATAGGATATATATATGTTGTAATTTTACAATATTTTTTTTACTTATTGTAAAATTCGTTCTTTTGTCAAAGTATTTATTCTTTTGTTTCTCTTGGCTTTGGCTCTGACAATATTTTTAAAGTAAAATGTCCGCAAACTCAAAATCGTATCTATAGAAGTTAACTTTTCCTATCGGTGGCCCTAAAACTCCCAAAAATGTAATCTGACACGTCCGTTTCCTGCTGCTGCAGCAACATGAACGGGAGGGGAGAACGGGAGCCTTCTTGGGCTGAGGAGTCATGCGTCGCTGCTGGTTATTTCCTTCACTTGAGTGAACGTTTGGTTTTGGGAAGGTTGGCATACAGCTGGAGAAGAGATGAAGAAGAAGCAGTGCATGGAGGAAGATGTTCCGTAATGGTCTGGTTCTGCCTCTCTAATAGATGATCAATGTACTGTTGCAGGTAACGTGTTTCTGGAATATTTTATTATTTGAGTGCAGTGACTTGCCACTAGTTGTTTATTTCTAAATTATCTTCTGATCTGAGAACAGTGGATGTGTGTGTTTTATATTTTTTCATCTTTATTTTTATATTTGCACAGTAGTGTTGATTTATTTAGATTTTTTGATAGGCGTTCCAAAGGTGCCAAAACTGCTGCATTCACCTCAATGCTAGTTATTCTGAAAACTCCACTTTGCCAACCGGTTGTATTTATACTTCCTCATTTGTGTGAATGTTTTGCATGAGAGATTTGTTTTTTGCATGTACTTTCTTTTTGTCTTTTGCATGTACTTCCTTTTTGTTGTTTTGCATGTTTTTTTTCTTGGGGGGGGGGGCTTGTCATGTGACCTTAAGTTCAGCTCTCGAGTGGAAACCAGCGTGACATGTGACTTATCTCTGCTTCTGCCCGTACGCCATACCCTAGAACTCGCCAGTGTGATGTGTTCACTGTCTCTGCCTCCTAAACGTATTCTGTTACAGCCTGGACTGAGTCTGGCAATGTTTCACCCAAACCATGATATTTATGTCATGTCTATTTTTTGTTTTTTAATAATAAAAGTTTTAACCGTCAATACTTTTGCGTTTTCTGAATTTGTTCTACAGGCGTACGTGTTGTGGTGACTACGCACTGGTCTGACTTTCTTTGTGGAATTAAATGTATGCTTAAGCGCTTCTCATCTCCCGCTTCCTGAAAGGCGCCCATCCAGCGCCCTGGTTCTCGCTTCCCAATAGGCTCCACTACAACCCCCCCCCCCTCTGATTCCCGTTCTCCAGAAGCGCCACTGCACCCCCCTGTTCCCATTTGCCGCAGGCGCCAGTACAGCCCCCTGATTCCAGCTTTCTGAAAGGCGCCACTACAGCCTCTAGTTGGTTTATTCCCAAGATGATGGAGAGCGATGTCGGGGCCTACTTGACGGCCTTTGAGCGTACAGCTAAGAGAGAAGGCTGGCCCAACGTTGCCTGGGCAGACCTGGCCGAGCCCTTCCTACTTGGGCCGGCACAGCAGGCTTACCTCGATCTCCCTACAGCCCAGTTGAAGGAAGAGCTCAGAGGTTCCATGACTGGAGGTTTAAACCAGAGTTGCCAGCACAGGCTCAAATGTATGACCTTGGCTGAGTAACCAAAGCTTGACCTCAGACCCAGAGAAACTTGGTCTTGGAGAGGATCATGATGGACAAATACATCCGGTCTCTACCATGTGAGACCAAGAAAATCACCAGTCAGCAGAATCTCGCCAGTCAAGATGAACTGGTTAGCCCGGTGGATAGCCAGAGGGTTACGATCAAAACTATTGCGATCAACACGAGTGGAACCGGAAATCTAGTGAAGAAGTGCCCAAGACTAGGAGGACACATGAACTGGAGGGTTCAAGACGGAGGCAACCTCCTTCAAGTAATGTCAGGCTGTGCTTTCAGTGTGGAGAGCCAGGCCACATATCCTGGGACTGTCCTGGGAAGAATCAACCGATGCCCACGACGGATCCTCAGGCGCAAGACCATGTTACGTGCTCGACTCCTGCTGGGTTCAGGAAACCTCTCCAGCCCATATGACCCCGGTCAAAATAGATGGGACAGATACACAAGCACTGGTCGACCCTGGCAGTGTGGTGTCCCTCGTCCAACCCCATCTTCTGGAACCATCCGGGTCTGGCAAAATGGAGCTGGTGTCCTGCGTCCACTAATCACACGTTTTTGGCTTCCTGGCAAGGACCCTACGAGGTGACAGAAAAGGTTGGCCCAATCAACTACAAGGTACTTCAGCCCGGGAGACGCAAAACTTCCCAAATCTACCATGTTAACCTGCTGAAAGGGTGGTACAGCCGAGATGCCCTCCTGTTTTGTGTTTCCCCTGATGTGTTTCCTTCTCCAGACTGAAGTTTCGGAAGTAGCATATGGCCCTGGCTTGTCAAAAGCACAGCTACATCAAACGAGGGAACGGGTGCAGCAGAATTTGGATGTTTTTTACGACCTGGCGCACATCCTTCATAGAACATCACATTGACACAGAACCAGGCAAGAAGGTAAAATTACGACCCTACAGGATGCCTGAAGCCAGAAGGGCAGCCATTGAGCAAGAGGTCCAAAAAATGTTGGCTCTTTGGGTGATAGAAGAATCCTACAGTGAGTGGACCAATCCAGTTGTCCTGGTCCCTAAACCAGACAACTCCAACAGGTTCTGTAATGACTTTAGCAAATTAAATGGCATTTCAAAGTTTGATGCTTATCCTATGCCCAGGGTAGATGAGTTGATCTTCCGCCTTGGGGAAGACCGTTTCGTCAGCACCCTGGACCTGACGAAGGGAAATTGGCAGGTACCCCTGGTGAAGACCTCAAGGAAAAAGACGGCCTTCTCCACTCCATCACGGCTGTATCACTACACTGTGCTGCCCTTCGGTCTGCATGGAGCCCCAGCCATGTTCCAAAGACTGATGGACAGGGTCCTGAAGCCGCATCGTGAGCATGCAGCTGCATATCTAGATGACGTGGTAATTCACAGTCACTCCTGGGACAGCCATCTGGTAAGGCTGTCAGCAGTCCTGGAAGCTCTCCGCAAGGCCGGCTTGACGGCAAACCCCAAGAAATGCAAGCTTGGTCTGGAAGAAGCAGAATATCTGGGCTACACGATCGGGAGGGGCAACATGAGGCCACAAGATCGCAAGGTCCATGCGATCCAGGCCTGGCCACGGCCGTCCACAAAGGCCCAGGTAAAGACCTTTTTAGGTTTGACTTCGTACTATAGTCGCTTCATCCCAAACTTTTCTGCTGTAGCATCTCCCCTCACAGACTTAACCAAGGCCTCCATGCCACTCAAAATTAAGTGGACGGAAGAAGCTGAACAGGCTTTCCAGGGCCTAAAGGGGGCCCTCAGTTCACAGCTAGTATTGTTGACCCCAGACTTCAGCCGGGAGATGATTGGTCAAACGGATGCATCAAAGGTGGGCATAGGGGCAGTACTCTCCCAGGAAGTTCAAGATGAAGAGCATCCCATCATCTACATAAGTCGGAAACTCAACCCAAGGGAACAAGGGTATGCTACAGTCGAAAAAGGAAGCTCTCGCCATTAAATGAGCACTGGAGCGCCTTCGGTATTACAATAACTGATGCATTTAAAGGCAGTTTTAAACTGATAAACTCATCTCTCCTGTTACACCAGTGAACCCGTCAGTTATTTTGTTCTTTAAACCCAAACTACAATCTTTGCCTTCCTGTGAAGACGGAAGTTTATTTTTTAGAGGCCGTCAGCCTGTAATGAGCGGATTGGAGGCTCAATGGAGATGAACTGCTTCTCACCTGGAAAGCAGACGAGAGCAGCGTCATCATCAGGGGCCGTCGACAAAGGACTGCGGTTACTTCGGAGAGTTTTCAGCGGCCTTCAAAGAACACACAGGAAGTCACAGAGACAACGACTTCCTGCTCGATCCGATCCGTGGGCTACTCTACGAGAGAGGAGAGGAGCGATGGCTGAGCTCAGATGGATTAAAGCCTCTTGGTTTCTGGTTCTGGTGCTTCAGTTTACAGGTAAGGAGACATCTGATGTGTATATGACTACATACACATTAAAGAAGCTTATTTATTCATATTAATGTGACTTTATGACCTCTAACCTTCATTTAACGTGTGTTTCCCATCGAGGTGAATAGTGAGTTTAAAGAACTCTTAGAAACCAACGATGAGGAACATTCTCACTCTGTCGCTGTGTCTAAAAGGATCTTCACTCTGACTTTAATTCTCTCGTTTTGATTTCTCTTTATTCTCATTTCTCTCTCATCTTCTCAGCAGCAGCAACAGGACAACGTCACCACTCCTTCACTGTCAGAGATGGAGATGAAGTCTCTTTGCCTTGTAAAAGTGTGATAGATGATCATAAGAACTGTGACTTTACTGTTTGGCTCTTTGATGATCTAATGAGAACAGTAGCAGTATATCTGGTGACAGAAGGGCAGATTGTTGCTGAAGCCAAAGATAAATCAGACAGACTGAGTGTTTCAGAGAATTGTTCTCTGGTTATAAAGAACGTCACCGATGAAGATGCTGGTCGTTATAAATGCAGACAGTTCAGCTTAAGAGGATTTCATATTTCTCTGGTTATTCTGTCTGTTGTGACCAGTGAGTATTTACATCATCATGTTCTAACATTATGATAATAATGATGATAGTGATGAAGTTCCTCTTCTTTCTCTCACAACGTCTCATCTTCCCCAGTGACTGAACACAAGGACTCTGAGGAGGTGATCTGCTCTGTGTCCACATATAGAACTTGTAGACTCAAAATGAAGTGGATGATTGAGGAAGAAGAGGTGGAGGAAGACCACCAAGACGTGATGACATCACAGTCTTCCTGCTCCGCCTCTCTGAAGGTGAAGACTGGTTCCTTTAACACATTGAGGTTTAATTCATGGATGTGTGAAGTGACCGTTGGCGACCAAGTGCAGAAGTTTACGTTCAGAAATCCTCCTTCAGGTGATAAAACAGGTGAGAATATTTAAAGTTATTCATATTCAGTTGTGTTCATGTATTGGAAGTTTTTTAGTTTGTTGAGTTGTGTTCATCTGTTCAGGTGAAGACACAACAACAACAACAACTGAAGATGACACTATTTCAGGTAAAACCACGACAACTTCGGTTATCAGTGACGATTCACCAGAACTACAAAGTAGTGACTCATCATTTCATCATGATGTGAATAATTCAGAATATTTACAGTGACGGTAGTAGTAGTATAGGGACATGTATGCGCGTATACGTACGTGCACGCGCGCCACCTCACATGCACTCTCATGCACGCATATATATGTCCCTATTATGCATATTTTTTATGAAAAAAAATAAAAAAATTTAAATAAAAATCAAAATATATTATTTAAATATAAAATATTATCACAAATTAAAAATCTATAAAATAAAATAATTCCCTATAGATAGGAGCTATTGTTTGTACCATTTAAACATTTATAAAACCCTTCCCTGTGTCTTTAATAATACAAAGTGTTTATCAAGGTGCTGAAATGGCTGTAAGGGGTGTCACCCCGCATCACACTACACGGAGGTTGTACATCATACATGCACGAGCGGTAGGGAGGGAAGCTAGGTTATGGGGGGCGTGTTTGATGGGGAAAAAGGTGTATCGGAGGAGTTTGTGTCTCAGAAGAGCATGTATTATCAAAAGGTGTTTGTGTCTCAGAAGAGCATGTATTATTATTATTATCAAAAGGTGTTTGTGTCTCAGAAGAGCATGTATCATCATGCGTTCATGCACGACATAGATAGTAGTCTCCTTGATAATGGAATCGCCTATGGGGGGTGAAATAGCATATATATTTTATATATTGTTTATAAACAAATATGACATATCATTATGTCTACCCATAACAGACCTGTTATGTATCAGCTTCTTCTGCTTCTTCTTCTTTGGCTTTGGTGATGAGGGTGTGTACAATTGAGCACAGCTAAGGGGGTCATCATCTGATGAGGGGACTGATGCGATGTCTGGTCTGCTCTGAAAATCCTCTGAGAAAACACATATCTACATCTCTCTCTATATATATATATATATATATATATATATATATATATATATGGCAATAATAACAATAATGCAGTAACAGTATATTACCTGATAGCTGTGTGTAGGTGTCCTGACTGTATGCCACTGGATGTGTCAATATTTTAACACCAACATGTCTCAAAGGGGTCTTTAAAGCCTCTGAGAAAACACATATATATACATATATATCTACATATATATATACGGAGGTAATAATACAGGTGCAATATATTACCTGATATCTGTGCACCGATGTCCTGACTGTATGCAACAGGATGTGTCAATATTTTAACACCAGCTGATCTCATAGGAGTCTTGAAAGCTGAAGAAATCACACAAGATAATACCACTTTTTTTAATTTTTTATTTTATTTTTTTTCACCATACCACACAATATTAACGTATGGATAATTAGGCAGCCATCATGTAATTAAAACAAATACTCACCGTCAACCCCAGGTATACCAGCTATGGCCACAGATAGTTCTGACGCGACGTCATTGATCGGTGTGGGCGGGCCAACCGCTGTTGAGCATGTTCTGGGAAGGTTTTACGATTGGGCGTCATCTGTCTCTAAACAAGATAAATCATACATATAGACCGTAACAAAACGCTATTAGCGCATATCATCATCATTACTATAATGATTTAATACTCACTACCGCATACAGCAGCTGACGGAGGCATATTTTCGTTGTTACCAGTATTTATATTATCCATGATCTGCTAGTTAATAAAAAACACAACGTCAGAGTATGTTTTATACTAATGAGTGATTGAATATATATTTATATAAAGATGTATTACAATCGAAATATTATACAACAGCATAGTGACCACGTGTGTCCCTGTAGTCCATGGGGATAGCTGTAAGGTAGCTAGCGGACACACAGACGCGGTAACGCTTGCCTCACTATCAAGTCCACAATACTATTATACAACAGCACAGGGGCTAACGACACTAGACTGCTGAGCCCCAGCCATGCGGAACACTACACTATTAAAATCGAAACATTATACAACAGCCTCGGGACCACGTGTGTCCATATAGCACCGGAGAGGCTAACGGTACGGAGGTTAACGGTTCTAGACTACTGATCACAGCACAGTACACACACACACACAACCAGCACCATGCGGAACCATCGCCATCCTGGACACAACACTATTAAAATCGAAACATTATACAACAGCCTCGGGACCACGTGTGTCCATATAGCACCGGAGAGGCTAACGGAGGAGGAGGTTAGGTGAACTACTACTGAGCAAACTACCCACTGTACACACACACAACCAACACCATGCGGAACCATCGCCATCCTGGACACAACACTATTACATTCGAAACATTATACAACAGACTTGGGTACGTGGTGTGCTGTAGCCTCTCTAGGGCTGTGTCCGAGCTAAACGGCTCTATAGACTACTGAGCACCGGACAAACAACCATCGACATGCGGAACCATAGCTATCCAGTACACTATTACAATAGATATATTATACACCAGCATTGGGGACTGAGCTAGTCCATATAGTGCCGGAGGGGGTAACGGACCGGAGGCTAACGGCTCTAGACTACTGAGCCCCGACACACAGGCCGCGCGGAACCGGAACCCTCGCTATCACAACCCACAACCCTATTATATAATAGATATTATACAACATTTTATCAAACATAACATCACTTACCTTTTTTTTTTTGGAGAAAAATTATTCTCAAGGAATGGTCTGCTCCAACAGGTATAGCGACGTGATCCGCAGGCAGATAACGGTAGACTGTTGATGTGAGTTGAGCGGAAGTACATTTTAATGAACACACCTCCTACATGCCCTCCTCCCTCCTATTCATGAGTGAACGCACCCATATCGAACGCACCCACATTTCCTACTCCTCCGGACACACCTTTTTTCCCCCACCAAACACGCCCCCATCCCCTACCGCTCGTGCATGTATGATGTACAAAGTTACCTCCGTGAGTGTGATGCGGGGGTGACACACCCCTTACAGTCATTTCAGCACATTGATAAACACTTTGTATTATTAAAGACACAGGGAAGGGTTTTATAAATGTTTAAATGGTACAAACAATAGCTCCTATCTATAGGGAATTATTTTATTTTATAGATTTTTAATTTGTGATAATATTTTATATTTAAATAATATATTTTAATTTTAATTTTATTTTTTTATTTTTTTCCATAAAAAATATGCATAATAGGGACATATATATGCGTGCATGAGAGTGCATGTGAGGTGGCGCGCGTGCACGTACGTATACGCGCATACATGTCCCTATACTACTACTGACGGTGACTTTTTTCCATGGATTAGAAGTTTTTTAGTTAATTAGTGAAGATTGAACAGAACTACAATGTAGTGACTACAATAAATGTCCATGTATTTTTCTCTCCTCACATTTAACACATTTACTTTATATTTTATTTTCATTAATTCTTAAATTTTAGGTCTAATATTTTTGGTAATTTCAAAGGCAACGCAATAAAAAAAAGAAAGTGATAGATAAATAAATTATTTATTTAGGCTGTAAAAGCAAAAATAATATGCACGTTGTTAATTAAAGACATGGACTCTTGCATTCATGAATTAAATAATTTTTTTCAGGTTGAACAAATAGAACTTTTAATTTTCATGCTGATTTAAACATTTCTGAATATTTATGTGATTTAATGTGAATAAAGTTTATTTTAGTCTAAATACTCAAATGAAATGTGCATTGATGTTCCCGTTCTGGTTCCAGGCTGGTGGAGGGTCATCTTGGTGCCGGTTGGGTTAGCAGCTCTCGTCATAATAGTTGTGGCCGTCAACATCTGGGCAAGAATGAAAGGTGAAGAACATCCACATATTAAAGCTCATGAAAGAGGATTTTACTGGAACTAAAGTTGACTCTTTCTTTTGTCTCTTCAGAGAAGAAACCTCCGAGGGATGAAGCCGCTGTGAGTGTTTTAACCCCCTAATGATGACATGTTATTGTTACAGCTGGTTCTCTTCACTACATTCTCCTCTTCAGTATTTTCTCTCTGAGGCATTCGAGGCTTTAAAGGTTCTTTACGGTCTAAAGAGTATTTTTACTGCTGCTCTGGGTAACGTGCAGAATGAAATCTACTTCCAGAGCCAGCTGCAGGACTGGGATCACAACGTGATGTTTGATGGTGTGTTTTCTCACAGGTGCGTTATGACGAAGGAGAAGAAACCGTGAACTATGAAAACATCCGACCTCCTGATGGAGTTTGACCAGCCCGTCAACACATGTCTCAACAGATGGAGATCATGTGAACTGGAGGTCCGTCTGAATACGTTCCACCGGGGGGACGAAGCCTTCGTGACAACCACAAACAAATCTGTTGTTGTGCATTTCTGAGAATATCTTTCAGATGGAAATCCTGCTTGTTGAGAAAAGAGTTTAATGATCTGTTCCTGCATGAGTTGTGAACATGTTTCTCACCTGTTCACGACACAGCAGCTGATCTTAACTTCATTTAACAGGAACGAACATTTAACTCTGAACTTCCTTTTTTTATCTTCCAGCTGAACATTTCACAGCTGATCTGAACATTTACTATTTATAGGATAACTCCTTTTAATCCACTTTCATTCAGCATTCACATATCTGTGAGGGTGTGCCTGTGTTCCAATGGCTGTTCAGCCTCAATGGAGTCAGCACCTCTTCTCTTAATGTAATATCTGATCACTATAAGATCTGCAAATAAAGAGAGTTGTTTTCTACACTGTGTTTTGTGATTCCTCCATGTAGTAACAGTGTGTTATTGCTGATTTAATGTCCCGCCTCGACTAGGATACAACCTTCCTCTGCTGGTCCACTTCTAGTTGTGCAGCTTTCCTCTGTTTGGCTGAACATGTGTGTGAATACAGAGAGATGCACCCAAAGGGGCCTGACGATGTACAGAAATATGATATTATCACCTTTCAAAAAGGCACCAACACCTAAATGTAAAAATACTCCAATGCAAGTAAAAGTAATGGATTCAATATGCTACTTAAGTAAAATACAGAAGTATTATCAGTAAAAGTACTCCTTAAAACTGATGGATCAAAGCATCAGAAGCGTCTCATTGTGGAGCTTCTTTAATACTTTATTCATGGTGTTTCTCAAACTAAGGGGCCGGCCCCTCCAGAGAGACACAAGATAAATCTGAAGATTAATATAATTCACAAGGTCGAAACAAGACAAAAGAGTTCAGATACGAGCGAGTGTTTTAAAGTGTTTACTCCATTCCCCTTTCGTTGGTTTTAACTTTTCAGTCCGCCAATAATAATTCCAAATTAAATATGAATCTGTAAAGAAATATAAATTCATAAACATAGGTCTACTTGTCTTTCTGTGGCGATTGCCAGTCGACTCATCTTCCTGCCCTCTGCTTCCAGCTTCCTGAAAGGTGCCACTATATGCCTTTGATTCTGTTCCCCAGAGGTACCTCTACAACCACCTGTTCCCACTCCCGGAGGTGCACTATGGCCACTTGACTCCTGCTTCCTGGAGGTGCCGATACAGCCCCATGATCCCCACTTCCCGAAATGTGCCACCACAGCCTCTTGATCCCCGCTTTCTGAAAGGTGCCCCTCTTTCCCGATTCCCAAAGGGCAACACTACATCCCCCTGATTCTGTTCTGCACAGGTGCAACTACAAGCCCCTGTTTCCCACTCTCAGAGGTGCCACTATGGCCTTTTGATTCCTGCTTCCTGAAAGGTGCCAACACAGCCCCTCTTTTTGTCGATTCCCAAAAGGTGCCACTACAGCCCCCTGATTCGCGTTCCCCGGAAGCGCCACTACACTTTGTCCTCATGAAGTCTGGACTGTCCTCATGTGTTCATGGTGGTTCTCTGGTCCTCATCAGAGGGTCAGACCTCCAGGGCTCTGCTGCTGCTGTTGCCCACACTCTCCCCAAAACACTTCTCCTTCAGTTCTCAGAAAAGCTGCAAACACAGAAGGAGGAACCAACAGGTCTCAGACCAGTGGAAGGTCATCTGATCCGTGTGCTTTCAGCTGCTCCGGTGTCACCGTACTGCACCACGGACATCAAGAGTGAACCCGTGGTGGTCCATGACACGGACTCTTCACCTGTGTTCATGCTGTGAGTCATCACCATGACTCCTGTCTGTTCTCTGAACACCTTCTGAAGGAACAAGTTGCTTTAGCTGCAAACATTTATCTGAAGCCACGATCTTCACACCCTCGACTTCCTCAGTCTTCTTCTTTCTGACCGTGGAACTGAACATGATGCCCTTGTTGGTTTGCTTGTATGTCAGCGTGAGTCTTAACACAGTGTGTGTGTTGCTGCATCAGATTAGATCATTGGATATAGAAACGTATGATTTGAGTTATGAGAGTCGACTTCAACAGAACTGGATGAGAGGAAACAGTTTGAACCCAACAGGGTTCAATTGTCTCTGGTGTTGATTCCAGATACTTGACGTCAGTGTGAACTTCACTTCTCCTCATGTCGGCCATAAGTGCATAAAAATAAGAGGGAGGAGGAAGTGACACGTCGCTAATAAGAGGAAGTAGATTCAACTTTCGTCTTGAAGACGGAACAAGTTCAGAGACGATAGAAGAAGCAGAGAGACGAGAGACGAGAGAGGAGAGGAGCGATGGCTGAGCTCAGATGGATTAAAGCCTCTTGGTTTCTGGTTCTGGTGCTTCAGTTTACAGGTAAGGAGACATCTGATGTGTATATGACTACATACACATTAAAGAAGCTTATTTATTCATATTAATGTGACTTTATGACCTCTAACCTTCATTTAACGTGTGTTTCCCATCGAGGTGAATAGTGAGTTCAATGAACTCTTAGAAACCAACGATGAGGAACATTCTCACTCTGTCGCTGTGTCTAAAAGGATCTTCACTCTGACTTTAATACTCACGTTTAGATTTCTCTTTATTCTTCTCATTTCTCTCTCATCTTCTCAGCAGCAGCAACAGGACAACGTCACCACTCCTTCACTGTCAGAGATGGAGATGAAGTCTCTTTGCCTTGTAGAAGTGTGATAGATGATCATAAGAACTGTAACTCTACTGTTTGGATCTTCATAAATACCAGAACAGATATTCTGGTTACAGAAGGGCAGATTGATGTTGAAGCCAAAGATAAATCAGACAGACTGAGTGTTTCAGAGAATTGTTCTCTGGTTATAAAGAACGTCACCGATGAAGATGCTGGTCGTTATAAATGCAGACAGTACAGCTTCAGAGGATTTCATTCTTCTCTGGTTATTCTGTCTGTTGTGACCAGTGAGTATTTACATCATCACGTTCTCTTACATTATGATAATAATGATGATAGTGATGAAGTTCCTCTTCTTTCTCTCACAACGTCTCCATCTTCCCCAGTGACTGAACACAAGGACTCTGAGGAGGTGATCTGCTCTGTGTCCACATATAAAACACTATGTAGACACAGAGTGAAGTGGCTGATTGAGGAAGAAGAGGTGGAGGAAGACCACCAAGACGTGATGACATCACAGTCTTCCTGCTCCGCCTCTCTGAAGGTGAAGACTGGTTCCTTTAACACATTGAGGTTTAATTCATGGATGTGTGAAGTGACCGTTGGCGACCAAGTGCAGAAGTTTACGTTCAGAAATCCTCCTTCAGGTGATAAAACAGGTGAGAATATTTAAAGTTATTCATATTACATTGTGTTCATGTATTGGAAGTTTTTTAGTTCATTGAGTTGTGGTCATCTGTTCAGGTGAAGACACAACAACAACAACAACAACAACAACAACTGAAGATGACACTATTTCAGGTAAAACCACGACAACTTCGGTAATCAGTGAAGATTCACCAGAACTACAAAGTAGTGACTCATCATTTCATGTGTCTTCATCTAAAATCTATTTCTGTCTTTTTTTACCATTAAATACATTTCATTATTTGTCATTTATTGTTACATGTCAGGTTTAATCTTTTGGGATTATTTGAGACAATAAAATAAAAAAAGTTAGTTGTTCGAATAACTCTGGGAAAATGCTATAAATAGAAAGGTATTGATAAATAATAATAATAATTAATTTATTGATCTATTAATTTATTAATGGAGTGCACATTTTTCTCTTTTATTAACGGCATTGCCTCTTTTGTGAATTAATTAAATCTATTTTTCAGGGAGGGGGGAATAAAACATTTATGAATATTTCTGTGATTTAATGTGAATAAAGTTTATTTTAGTCTGAATACTCAAATGAAATGTGCATTGATGTTCCCGTTCTGGTTCCAGGCTGGTGGAGGGTCATCTTGGTGCCGGTTGGGTTAGCAGCTCTCATCATAATAGTTGTGGCCGTCAACATCTGGGCAAGAATGAAAGGTGAAGAACATCCACATATTAAAGCTCATGAAAGAGGATTTTACTGGAACTAAAGTCGACTCTTTCTTTTGTCTCTTCAGAGAAGAAAACTCCGGAATGAAATTGAAAACTCAAAATAAATTTTTTTGGTGTCAATTTCTGAGAATATCTTTCAGATGGAAATCCTGCTTGTTGTGAAAAGAGTGTAATGATCTGTTCCTGCATGAGTTGTGAACATGTTTCTCACCTGTTCACGACACAGCAGCTGATCTTAACTTCATTTAACAGGAACAAACATTTAACTCTGAACTTCCTTTTTTTGTCTTCCAGCTGAACATTTCACAGCTGATCTTAACATTTACTGTTTTATAGGATAACTCCTTTTAATCCACTTTCATTCAGCATTCACATATCTGTGAGGGTGTGCCTGTGTTCCAATGGCTGTTCAGCCTCAATGGAGTCAGCACCTCTTCTCTTAATGTAATATCTGATCACTATAAGATCTGCAAATAAAGAGAGTTGTTTTCTACACTGTGTTTTGTGATTCCTCCATGTAGTAACAGTGTGTTATTGCTGATTTAATGTCCCGCCTCTAATAGTATACCACCTTCCTCCGCTGGTCCACTTCTAGTCGTGCAGCTTTCCTCTGTTTGGCTGAATATGTGTGTGAATACAGAGAGATGCACCCAAAGGGGCCTGACGATGTACAGAAATATGATATTATCACCTTTCAAAAAGGCACCAACACCTTAATGTAAAAATACTCCAATGCAAGTAAAAGTAATGGATTCAATATGCTACTTAAGGAAAATACAGAAGTATTATCAGTAAAAGTACTCCTTAAAACTGATGGATCAAAGCATCAGAAGCGTCTCATTGTCGAGCTTCTTTAATACTTTATTCATGGTGTTTCTCAAACTAAGGGGCCGGCCCCTCCAAAGAGACACAAGATAAATCTGAAGATTAATATAATTCACAACGTCGAAACAAGAAAAAAGAGTTCAGATACGAGCGAGTGTTTTAAAGTTTTTACTCCATTCCCCTTTCGTTGGTTTCAACTTTTCAGTCCGCAAATAATAATTCCAAATTAAATATGAATCTGTAAAGAAATATAAATTCATAAACATAGGTCTACTTGTCTTTCTGTGTGGCGATTGCCAGTCGA
The DNA here is from genome assembly GCF_029220125.1 of Pseudoliparis swirei. NCBI lineage: Eukaryota > Metazoa > Chordata > Actinopteri > Perciformes > Liparidae > Pseudoliparis > Pseudoliparis swirei. Next base: position 2,994,536 of record NC_079399.1, read on the forward strand.
CCCTCATCTTCCTGCCCTCTGCTTCCAGCTTCCTGAAAGGTGCCACTACATGCCTTTGATTCTGTTCCCCAGAGGTACCTCTACAACCACCTGTTCCCACTCCCGGAGGTGCACTATGGCCACTTGACTCCTGCTTCCTGAAGGTGCCGATACAGACCCATGATCCCCACTTCCTAAAAGGTGCCCCTCTTTCCCGATTCCCAAAGGGCAACACTATATCCCCTTGATTCTGTTCTGCACAGGTGCAACTACAAGCCCCTGTTTCCCACTCTCAGAGGTGCCACTATGGCCATTTGGTTCCTGCTTCCTGAAGGTGCCGATACCGCCCCCTGATTCCCTTTCCCCGGAGGAGCCACTACATCCCCATGATCGCATTTCCTGAAATTCGCCACTCCAGCCCCTTGATTCCCACTTACTGAAAGGTGCCAACACAGCCCCTCTTTTTGGTCGATTCCCAAAAGGTGCCACTACAGCCCCCTGATTCGCGTTCCCCGGAAGCGCCACTACACTTTGTCCTCATGAAGTCTGGACTGTCCTCATGTGTTCATGGTGGTTCTCTGGTCCTCATCAGAGGGTCAGACCTCCAGGGCTCTGCTGCTGCTGTTGCCCACACTCTCCCCAAAACACTTCTCCTTCAGTTCTCAGAAAAGCTGCAAACACAGAAGGAGGAACCAACAGGTCTCAGACCAGTGGAAGGTCATCTGATCCGTGTGCTTTCAGCTGCTCCGGTGTCACCGTACTGCACCACGGACATCAAGAGTGAACCCGTGGTGGTCCATGACACGGACTCTTCACCTGTGTGTTCATGCTGTGAGTCATCACCATGACTCCTGTCTGTTCTCTGAACACCTTCTGAAGGGAACAAGTTGCTTTAGCTGCAAACATTTATCTGAAGCCACGATCTTCACACCCTCGACTTCCTTAGTCTTCTTCTTTCTGACCGTGGAACTGAACATGATGCCCTTGTTGGTTTGCTTGTATGTCAGCGTGAGTCTTAACACAGTGTGTGTGTTGCTGCATCAGATGAGATTATTGGAAAAAGAAACGTATGATTTGAGTTCTGAGAGTCGACTTCAACAGAACTGGATGAGAGGAAACAGTTTGAACCCAATAGGGTTCAATTGTCTCTGGTGTTGATTCCAGATACTTGACGTCAGTGTGAACTTCACTTCTCCTCATGTCGGCCATAAGTACATAAAAATAAGAGGGAGGAGGAAGTGACACGTCGCTAATAAGAGGAAGTAGATTCAACTTTCGTCTTGAAGACGGAACAAGTTCAGAGACGATAGAAGAAGCAGAGAGACGAGAGACGAGAGGAGCGATGGCTGAGCTCAGATGGATTAAAGCCTCTTGGTTTCTGGTTCTGGTGCTTCAGTTTACAGGTAAGGAGACATCTGATGTGTATATGACTACATACACATGAAAGAAGCTTATTTATTCATATTAATGTGACTTTATGACCTCTAACCTTCATTTAACGTGTGTTTCCCATCGAGGTGAATAGTGAGTTCAATGAACTCTTAGAAACCAACGATGAGGAACATTCTCACTCTGTCGCTGTGTCTAAAAGGATCTTCACTCTGACTTTAATACTCACGTTTAGATTTCTCTTTATTCTCATTTCTCTCTCATCTTCTCAGCAGCAGCAACAGGACAACATTACCTCTCCTTCACTGTCAGAGATGGAGATGAAGTCTCTTTGCCTTGTTTCAATGTGATGGATGATCATAAGAACTGTAACTCTACTGTTTGGATCTTTGATGATTTCAAGAGTCCAGTAGCAGTATTTCTGGTTAAAGATGGGCAGATTGATGCTGAAGCCAAAGATAAATCAGACAGACTGAGTGTTTCAGAGAATTGTTCTCTTGTTATAAAGAAGGTCACCGATGAAGATGTTGGTCATTATGCGTGCATACAGTACAGATCAGGACACCAACAAGTTCAAGATGCTCTGGTTATTCTGTCTGTTGTGACCAGTGAGTATTTACATCATCATGTTCTAAAATTATGATAATAATGATGATAGTGATGAAGTTCCTCTTCTTTCTCTCACAACGTCTCCATCTTCCCCAGTGACTGAACACAAGGACTCTGAGGAGGTGACGCTGATCTGCTCTGTGTCCACATATAGAACACTATGTAGACACAGAGTGAAGTGGCTGATTCAAGGTCCAGATATCATAAACACGACAACATCCCAGTCTCCTTGCTCGGCCAATTTGTCCTTTTCAGCTTCTCATTTCCTTCCGATGATTTCCGAGTTGCTCCAGTGTGAAGTGACTGACAGTACCACTGGAGAGGTGGAGGTGTTTCCCTTCAGCCCGCCTCCGTCCTCAGGTGAGGTCACAATGAGCTTCACCATGATGTCACCGCCACTCGACTACTCATGATGTGTTGACTTTTAAGATGACATCATTCTGTATTAGTTATGAACACGAGGTGGTTTCTCATTTGACAGTTTGTTTATTTTTGTGTTCACCAGGTGAAGATCCAACAACAACAACAACAACAACAGGTGAGAAACAAATCTAGCAGCTGTGATTTTAATTAACACCCAAGGCCAACTCTCATATATTTAACGGGTTCATGTTTATTTCCCATCTTCAACGTATCCTCAAACAACAGTTTGTATGACATCTTGTAAAAAAAAGAAGAAAAACGTTAACCTCTTTATTTAATTCTATTTGCGTACAGTTTGGTCCGTCCTGGACTGCTGCATGCTGGTTCTCCGCTTGGCTGAACTCCTGCTGGTGACTGTGGTTGTTGTTCTCCTCGTCAGAGCTGGGGGTGAGGACGTTCTGCCGCTCCACACTGATCTAACACCAGCTGTACGTTTAGAGCTGAAAGGTCCCCTGTGGTTCTTGTTCCTCTGCAGGGAACCGGAGACCACGTGATCCCAACACCGTGAGTTAAAAATAAAAAAGAACTGATGAAAACCGCCCGGGTCTTGAAACGCAGGTTGTTACCGCGACGCAGAGTTTTCAACTCGGTAAGAAGCGTCGGCCGTTTGAGGCGTCGCAACAACATGAACCGCAGCTTCAGCTCCACAGGGATCTGTTCCGCTCCGGGGCGAAGGCAGGGCTCACCTGGACAGGTGGACAGCTCGTCCCGGGTCACATGCATAGAGACAGACAACCACACACACCTTCGTCTCCAATTAACCCCAGCTGCTTGTCTCTGGACTGTGGGAGGGAACCGGAGAACCCGAAGGAACCCACGTTGCCACGGGGGAGAACGTGTAAACTCCACACAGGAGGACCGCCTGGGATCGGGGATCGAACCCGGACCCCCTGTTGCTGTGAGGTGGCTAGCCCTCGTTTTGTTCTCCATTGGGCATCTGTTAGTGGATTCACCCACAGTACGTTGCAGCAGCACCATTGGGCATCTGTTAGTGGATTCACACACAGTACGTTGCAGCAGCAGCATTGGGAATCTATTAGTGGAATAACATATGTTGCAGCAGCAGCATTGGGTATCTGTTAGTGGAATAACATATGTTGCAGCAGCAGCATTGGGTATCTGTTATTTTGTTCTCCATTTCGGCTTCAATGTGTGTTTGGCAGGTGCCCGGTGATGGAGGCGGCCATGAAGGCGCCGTGAACTATGAAAACGTGGGCGGCCCTTCTGTTTCTGTCCGGCTCCCCTGAACGACGGCCTCCACAGCCCACGTCGCCTCAGCAGAGAGATGCTCCCCTGCAGTTACACGTCTGTTATTTGCAAGTTGAGGAACTGATCAACTAAATTCTCACCATGCAGCCTGATATTAAAGCATCGTTTCATCTCATTTAAAGAAGCATTTAAAACAACGTTTAATTTGTTCCTGCATCAGAAAATCTTATGTTTTTAAGAATTCTTCCACTTCGATTTGGGCCTGTAGATTTCTTTCCGATTGATTTTTAAAATTTGTAAGTAGATTAGCATGAACTCACTCTCATGCAGAATAACTCATTTTAATTCACTTTGATGTGGAATTGTTGATTGGAATACAATGTGTTTTTGCTAATGTTATGCTAATGCTAATGCTAGGTTTGAGCTTTGTTTCTTAATGGCGTCAGTAACAGCGTCGTCTTCATTATAACTGCTCGTCAAATATTAAATTATTCTATTTCATTGAAATACTTGTATTTCATTCTATGGACTGAAAGTACTTATCGGGGGGAAACTGTAGAGTGTTTCGTCATAGGATCGGCTCAGGAAGGACCAGTGTGGTAATCAAGTTCCTTTTATTCTAGTGGTGTGTGTGTGTGTGTGTGTGTGTGTCAAAGTGTCATAAGGAATGATGTCATTGAGCAACTGGGTGTGACGATGCGATGCAGGAAATGAGAGGCTTAATGTCCTGCAGGTCCTTCTGGAGCAGAACTACCACGGAGGCCATCTTTAGTCCTTCGCCTGCCTGTCAGTCTGCAGTCAGAGTTGTCGCAGTAATACCGTCATAGATCTGGTCACACATCCTTTCAATTTGTCCTGTGACCAATACTTTTAAAAACGGATACACACTAAAGCATCTCCCAAAGAAATGTGGCCCTTTCCCGCCAGGGCTGGATAGGCCATCTGGCATACCGGGCAAATGCCCGCTGGGCCGCGGTAGTTTTGGGCCGAGCCGGCCGGCCGGTCCAAAAAAAACAAAAAACAAAAAAACATTTTTTTGGACCGGCCGCCCGAAAATATCGCGGCCCGGCCGAAAGCTACCATCGAATGGCCCATAAATCGGGGACAGCGGCCCATTGGTCCATTTTCTATACAGACACAGGGCTGGCCCAATCAACAGAGAGAGAGGTGGGGGGGGGGGTTTACGCACGAGACCTCTGTCTGACTTTCGGTGCTGCTGAGCCTGGATACTTGAGAGATGGAGGGGGAAAAGCACAAAAACGGAAGGAGGCTGGGAAAAAATTATAGAGAAAAAGAAAACGAGACTCGAGGCAGATGCTGCCAAATGTGTCAACATTAGGGACATGTTTGCTGCTGCTGCTCCCACAAGTTTAATGTTAACGTTACCACAGCAGCAACAGGTTGAAGAGGAGGCTGGCAGAGAGGAGCAGGAGCAGCAGGGTACAGATACAGAGGAAGCAGGGCCGAGTCAGCCTCTAACTTTAGTTGATCCGGTAAGGAAAATATAGCTACAGACTATAGCTACAGCTGGCTGACGTTACTACACAGCTAGCTTAGGCGTGTGCACACTTGGCGTTTTTTTAAAATGAAAAACTCCGGCCGGAGCGCTTTTTCAGGTAGAAAAAGACGCTGGCAACATTTGTTACAAAAAGCAGCCGAGAGCGTCTTTTGTTGTCATAACAATGTTACTACAAAATTTTCGCGATAGTACAAAACGTTAAACAGGTGAATAAGCTAACTACCCAAGACAACAACACTGTCAACATGTTTGAATTCATGCACATATCAATAATCAGTTGATGTGTTTGTCGTAATGCACTTGATGACAATATAATTAGCTAGCTAGCCAACCACACAAGCTAGCCAACCTACTTGCTACGCTAGCTACCAGCTTTTCAGCCGGACAGGTCTTGCTTGTGATTGGTCAGCTGTCAAAAAAGTGCTTGACGTAGCGTAGGGCGTTTTTCTCTGAGAAGTTTAACTTTTTTCAACTGGAAAAGACGCTCTGAGCTGCAGAAAAAAACGCTACCGATGGTGGAGAAAAAAAGGCTCAGCACGGTCTACTCCATAGGATTATAGTAAAACGGACGCTGGCAGCTTAAAAAAATACCCATAGTGTGCACACACTGTTGTTGGGTGTCACATTTTCATATATGTTGAATGTTGTTTGTTTTAATGTGCGGAACTCAGGAAGAATAGCTGTCACCAAGATGGCAAATAAGTTAATGGGGATCCAATTCAACAAATAATCATCTTAGAGGGCTTATAAAGATGTCGATGTGTGATGCATGATGACTCCAGTGATGTCATTCAGTGACCTACAGTATGGCAACAAGAACAAAAAAGCTGCATTATTATTATTATTATTATTGCAAAACTAACAAACATACAAAGAGAATAGAACATGTATAGCCTACAAAGAGCCAATGTATACAGACAGCCACTATGTCAAATACAGTAGTACAAAGTAGGAGCAGATACTTATAGTTTTAATAGCTTTCTTATTGTTTTGGACCTTGTTAAGTTAAAGTTAGGCCTACTTGTAATCATCTCTCCTTGACTCTGTATGTCCAGGCAAGTCAAGCTGCAGTTGGAGTGGAGGCTAGAGGCGGAGCAGTGGAGGATAAAAACAATGAGGAAGAACAGGGTGTAGATTACGTTGCCCGTCCTGACCCTTCATTGAGGCAGGCTTTTTTAAACTACCATCCCAAACAAGAGGCTAAAAGCCCTGTTGTGAGGAAGGTGTTCACCAGAGATGGAAGTTGCAGGAAGTGAGTGAGTACACTGGTCTATTTGCACTGTTACCATTGCTTACTGCATGTAGTCATCTTTGTAGTGGTTTGGGGGAATACTGTATATATATGACTGTACAGCACGGTATATAAGACGAGTATATAAGGCGAGTATTTTTGTGCTGGTGGGTGTGGTCCGACCGATTGGGGTGGGCCTGTCTGGGCCAAAAATGCCAGGGCCTAATTGTTGTCCCAGTCCAGCCCTGATCTGGTCTGAACACACTTTTTTTTCGACGCGCGTCGAGACTGCTGCGTCCGGTGTGAACACATTCAAGCTAACCTAATTTCCCAAACGCTGTGGACATCTGAACGCTGATTGGCCGAGACGCGACACGTCCCATCAAAGATGTTCTATTGCGAAGAGCACCACTCACTCCACATTTTCTCCGCGTCTTAATCACTGCAATCTCAACGGCAGCGGGCCAGGTGAAAAAAATAATAAATCGGAACGCGTCTCTGGTATTGTTCAGGGGGCCGGTCCAAATGGGGAGGCGGGCCGGATCCGGCCCGCGGGCCGTAGTTTGGGGACCACTGATCATGAAGCATATGAGGAATTCCAGACCATAATCATGGAGCTTCTAACACCGCTGTGAGGGCTAGACAAGAAGCACGGCGACATATCAGACGAGTTAAATAGGTAATGCTGCGTTCACACCAATATGCACAAAGTATAAATCGGCCTAACTGTGTCGTTATTAGTATAAGTAGAAGTTTAACCCCATAAAGTCAACCAGGGACGAGCGAGTAAAAAGCCTCTTTTCTAACTGATGAACTCATCTCTCCTGTTACACCAGTGAACCCGTCAGTTCTTTTGTTCTTTAAACCCAAACTACAATCGTTGCCTTCCTGTGAAGACGGAAGTTTATTTTTTAGAGGCCGTCAGCATGTAATGAGCGGATTGGAGGCTCAATGGAGATGAACTGCTTCTCACCTGGAAAGCAGACGAGAGCAGCGGCATCATCAGGGGCCAGGGTTGCCAGGTCTGTGGAACAAAACCAGCCCAATGGCCAATAAAACAAGCCCAAAAAACAAGCCCAATATCAGAACTCAAAATATGCCCGTGCCAAACCAGATACACTGCTTTTAAAGTCCAACAACATTGCTATCATTGCCAAATGTATTGTAATATCTACAAAGTAACAACAAATGGTTAGTATGCCAGCATTAAAAACAGTTTTCCCAAAACAGTTATTTCACCGAGGTCCTAAAATGGCCTTGTGTAATTAGATACAGTATATTATCATAAATAAAATATAGCTCTGTGAAGGTGTAGACCAATTCACTGACGGACAAACTAACCTGTTGCTTTGTCTTGAGGCTTTCTTCCTTTTCTCTCTTCCTCCCTGCCTGGACAACATGAATGTACTGTTTTTACTTCATATGCATTTACTGTAGTTAATGCAATACCTTATTTCAACTGAAACACCTTATGTTGCTTCACTATATTTTTATCATATACTTATAGTTCAAACAATGTACGCACTCGACAACTGGAGAACGGAGCAGCATTTCGAATGTGTTTCCCCGTTTTGCTGTGGTTTTGAAGATCCCTGTGGTGCGCACGAATCTCGGTTTTGCAGTACCGACAAAAAGCTTTGGTATCATCCCCAGCCACACGTTCTATCCATTCTTTAATTCCGTTTTCACTTTCCCATTCTTTCGTATATTTCTTCCCGTATTTAGCCCACTTACCGGGTGGCATGTTTCTCCAGTGTAGCTAGCTACACTAACTACCAGACCAGAGTTGGCATCGAGTGGGTCGCGGGAGACTGAGAGCGGCGAGAGCTTTAGGTGCGTGTGTGTATGTGGGCGTGTCCCATGTCCATGTGTGTACGTGCTGATCTGGAGTCAGTTTGGTAGGATTTGGGTAGAAATAAATTATTTCATTTAAAATATGGATTTTTATTTAAAGATATTCATGTAATTTGCATGCAAAATAGGTCTACCCGAACCAGCGGACAACAAATTCAACCCGTGGCAACACTTCAAAAGTAGCCCAATTCCGCGGGAAAACCGCGGACCTGGCAACACTGTCAGGGGCCGTCGACAAAGGACTGCGGTTACTTCGGAGAGTTTTCAGCAGCCTTCAAAGAACACACAGGAAGTCACAGAGACAACGACTTCCTGCTCGATCCGATCCGTGGGCTACTCTACGAGAGACGAGAGGAGCGATGGCTGAGCTCAGATGGATTAAAGCCTCTCGGTTTCTGGTTCTGGTGCTTCAGTTTACAGGTAAGGAGACATCTGATGTGTATATGACTACATACACATTAAAGAAGCTTATTTATTCATATTAATGTGACTTTATGACCTCTAACCTTCATTTAACGTGTGTTTCCCATCGAGGTGAATAGTGAGTTCAATGAACTCTTAGAAATCAACGATGAGGAACATTCTCACTCTGTCGCTGTGTCTAAAAGGATCTTCACTCTGACTTTAATACTCACGTTTAGATTTCTCTTTATTCTTCTCATTTCTCTCTCATCTTCTCAGCAGCAGCAACAGGACAACGTCACCACTCCTTCACTGTCAGAGATGGAGATGAAGTCTCTTTGCCTTGTTTCAATGTGATGGATGATCATAATAACTGTGACTCGACTGAGTGGATCTTTGTTCATTTAAAGAGTCCACTAGCAGTATATCTGGTGACAGAAGGGCAGATTGTTGCTGAAGCCAAAGATAAATCAGACAGACTGAGTGTTTCAGAGAATTGTTCTCTGGTTATAAAGAAGGTCACCGATGAAGATGTTGGTCATTATGCGTGCATACAGTACAGATCAGGACAACAACAAGTTCAAGATGCTAAGGTTATTCTGTCTGTTGTGACCAGTGAGTATTTACATCATCATGTTCTAACATTATGATAATAATGATGATAGTGATGAAGTTCCTCTTCTTTCTCTCACAACGTCTCCATCTTCCCCAGTGACTGAACACAAGGACTCTGAGGAGGTGATCTGCTCCTTGTCCACATATAGAACTTGTAGACTCAAAATGAAGTGGATGATTGAGGAAGAAGAGGTGGAGGAAGACCACCAAGGCGTGATGACATCACAGTCTTCCTGCTCCGCCTCTCTGAAGGTGAAGACTGGTTCCTTTAACACATTGAGGTTTAATTCATGGATGTGTGAAGTGACCGTTGGCGACCAAGTGCAGAAGTTTACGTTCAGAAATCCTCCTTCAGGTGATAAAACAGGTGAGAATACACAAAGTTATTCATATTCACTTGTGTTCATGCATTGGAAGTTTTTTAGTTTGTTGAGTTGTGTTCATCTGTTCAGGTGAAGACACAACAACAACAACAACAACAACTGAAGATGACACTATTTCAGGTAAAACCACGACAACTTCTGCAATCAGTGACGATTCACCAGAACTACAAAGTAGTGACTCATCATTTCATCATGATGTGAACACTTCAGAATATTTACAGTGACAGTGACTTTTTTACATGGATTAGAAGTTTTTTAGTTAATTAGTGGAGATTGAACAGAACTACAATGTAGTAACTACAATAAATGTCCATCTATGTTTCTCTCCTCACATTTAACACATTTACTTTATAATTTATTTTCATTAATTCTTACATTTTAGGTCTAATATTTTTGGTATTTTCAAAGGCAACGCAATAAATAAATAAAAAGTAATTGATAAATAAATTATTTATTTAGGCTGTAAAAGCAAAAATAATATGCACGTTGTTAATTAAAGACATGGAGGTGAATAGTGAGTTCAATGAACTCTTAGAAACCAACGATGAGGAACATTCTCACTCTGTCGCTGTGTCTAAAAGGATCTTCACTCTGTCTTCACTCTGGGGCGGCTGTAGCTCAGTGGGGTAATGGGGCCGTCCTGCAACCCCAAGGTTGTCGGTTCGATCCCCGCTCTCCCCATTAGTTGCAAGTCGAAGTGTCCTTGAGCAAGGCACTGAACCCCCAGTTGCTTCTCGGGCGCATCACTGCAGCCCACTGCTCCTTAATAACTAAGGAGGGGTTAAATGCAGAGAACTTATTTCCCCTTGTGGATTTATAAAGTATATATCTTATCTTATGTTATCTTATCTTTAATCCTCACGTTTTGATTTCTCTTTATTCTTCTCATTTCTCTCTCATCTTCTCAGCAGCAGCAACAGGACAAGATTACGACTCCTTCACTGTCAGAGATGGAGATGAAGTCTCTTTGCCTTGTTTCAATGTGATGGATGATCATAAGAACTGTGACTCTACTTATTGGATCTTTTATGATTTAATGAGAACAGTAGCAGTATTTCTGGTTAAAGAAGGGCAGATTGATGCTGAAGCCAAAGATAAATCAGACAGACTGAGTGTTTCAGAGAATTGTTCTCTGGTTATAAAGAAGGTCACCGATGAAGATACTGGTCTTTATGTGTGCAGACAGTACAGATCAGGACACCAACAAGGTCAATATGCTGTGGTTGATCTGTTTGTTGTGACCAGTGAGTATTTACATCATCATGTTCTAACATTATGATAATAATGATGATAGTGATGAAGTTCCTCTTCTTTCTCTCACAACGTCTCCATCTTCCCCAGTGACTGAACACAAGGACTCTGAGGAGGTGATCTGCTCTGTGTCCACATATGATAAACCATGTGGACTCAAAGTGAAGTGGCTGATTGAGGAAGAAGAGGTGGAGGAAGACCACCAAGACGTGATGACATCACAGTCTTCCTGCTCTGCCTCTCTGAAGGTGAAGACTGGTTCCTTTAACACATTGAGGTTTAATTCATGGATGTGTGAAGTGACCGTTGGCGACCAAGTGCAGAAGTTTACGTTCAGAAATCCTCCTTCAGGTGATAAAACAGGTGAGAATACTTAAAGTTATTCATATTACATTGTGTTCATGCATTGGAAGTTTTTTAGTTTGTTGAGTTGTATTCATCTGTTCAGGTGAAGACACAACAACAACAACAACAACAACAACAACTGAAGATGACACTATTTCAGGTAAAACCACGACAACTTCTGCAATCAGTGACGATTCACCAGAACTACAAAGTAGTGACTCATAATTTCATCATGATGTGAACACTTCAGAAAGAATATTTACACAGTGACTTTTACATGTTTTTTAGAAGTTTTTTAGTTAATTAGTGGAGATTGAACAGAACTACAATGTAGTAACTACAATAAATGTCCATGTATTTTTCTCTCCTCACATTTAACACATTTACTTTATAATTTATTTTCATTAATTCTTACATTTTAGGTCTAATATTTTTGGTATTTTCAAAGGCAACGCAATAAAATAAAAAAAGTAATTGATAAATAAATTATTTATTTAGGCTGTAAAAGCAAAAATAATATGCACGTTAATTAAAGACATGGAGAATAGTGAATAGAACTCAATGAACCTAGAAACAACGATGAGGAACATTCTCACTCTGTCGCTGTGTCTAAAAGGATCTTCACTCTGTCTTTACGTAGCTCAGTGGGGTAATGGGCTGCAACCCCAAGGTTGTCGGTTCGATCCCGCTCTCCCATTAGTTGCAAGTCGAAGTGTCCTTGAGCAAGGCACTGAAATCACTGCAGCCCACTGCTCCTTAATAACTAAGGAGGGGTTAAATGCAGAGAACTAATTTCCCCTTGTGGATTTATAAAGTATATATCTTATCTTTAATCCTCACGTTTTGATTTCTCTTTATTCTTCTCATTTCTCTCTCATCTTCTCAGCAGCAGCAACAGGACAAGATTACGACTCCTTCACTGTCAGAGATGGAGATGAAGTCTCTTTGCCTTGTTTCAATGTGATGGATGATCATAAGAACTGTGACTCGACTGAGTGGATCTTTTATGATTTAAAGAGTCCAGTAGCAGTATTTCTGGTTAAAGAAGGGCAGATTGATGTTGAAGCCAAAGATAAATCAGACAGACTGAGTGTTTCAGAGAGATGTTCTCTGGTTATAAAGAAGGTCACTGATGAAGATGTTGGTCTTTATAACTGCATACAGTTCAGATCAGGACACCAACAAGTTCAATATGCTGTGGTTGATCTGTCTGTTGTGACCAGTGAGTATTTACATCATCATGTTCTAACATTATGATAATAATGATGATAGTGATGAAGTTCCTCTTCTTTCTCTCACAACGTCTCCATCTTCCCCAGTGACTGAACACAAGGACTCTGAGGAGGTGATCTGCTCTGTGTCCACATATGATAAACCATGTAGACACAAAGTGAAGTGGCTGATTGAGGAAGAAGAGGTGGAGGAAGACCACCAAGACGTGATGACATCACAGTCTTCCTGCTCCGCCTCTCTGAAGGTGAAGACTGGTTCCTTTAACACATTGAGGTTTAATTCATGGATGTGTGAAGTGACCGTTGGCGACCAAGTGCAGAAGTTTACGTTCAGAAATCCTCCTTCAGGTGATAAAACAGGTGAGAATACTTAAAGTTATTCATATTACATTGTGTTCATGCATTGGAAGTTTTTTAGTTTGTTGAGTTGTATTAATCTGTTTAGGTGAAGACACAACAACAACAACAACAACAACAACTGAAGATGACACTATTTCAGGTAAAACCACGACAACTTCTGCAATCAGTGACGATTCACCAGAACTACAAAGTAGTGACTCATCGTTTCATCATGATGTGAACACTTCAGAATATTTACAGTGACGGTGACTTTTTTACATGGATTAGCAGTTTTTTAGTTAATTAGTGAAGATTGAACAGAACTACAATGTAGTGACTACAATAAATGTCCATGTATTTTTCTCTCCTCACATTTAACACATTTACTTTATAATTCATGTTCATTAATTCTTACATTTCAGGTCTAATATTTTTGGTATTTTCAAAGGCAACGCAATAAAAAAATAAAAATAAATTATTTATTTAGGCTGTAAAAGCAAAAATAATATGCACTATTTCAGGTAAAACCATGACAACTTCTGCAATCAGTGACGATTCACCAGAACTACAAAGTAGTGACTCATCACTTCATGTGTCTTCATCTAAAATCTATTTCTGTCTTTTTTACCATTAAATACATTTCATTATTTGTCATTTATTGTTACATTTCAGGTTTAATCTTTTTGGATTATTTGAGACAATAAAAGAAAAAAAGTTCGTTGTTCGAATAACTCTGGGAAAATGCTATAAATAGAAAGTTATCGATAAATAATAATACTAATTAATTTATGAATGGAGTGCACGTTTTTTTCTTTTATTAACGGCATTGCCTCTTTTGTGGATTAATTAAATCTATTTTTCAGGGGGAAAAAATAAACTTTGATTAATCTTGAACTTTTCTGAATATTGATGTGGTTTAATGTGAATAAAGTTTATTTTAGTCTGAATACTCAAATGAAATGTGCATTGATGTTCCCGTTCTGGTTCCAGGCTGGTGGAGGGTCATCTTGGTGCCGGTTGGGTTAGCAGCTCTCATCATAATAGTTGTGGCCGTCAACATCTGGGCAAGAATGAAAGGTGAAGAACATCCACATATTAAAGCTCATGAAAGAGGATTTTACTGGAACTAAAGTCGACTCTTTCTTTTGTCTCTTCAGAGAAGAAACCTCCGGAATGAAATTGAAAACTCCAAAGAATTTTTTTTGTGTACATTTCTGAGAATATCTTTCAGATGGAAATCCTGCTTGTTGAGAAAAGAGTTTAATGATCTGTTCCTGCATGAGTTGTGAACATGTTTCTCACCTGTTCACGACACAGCAGCTGATCTTAACTTCATTTAACAGGAACGAACATTTAACTCTGAACTTCCTTTTTTTATCTTCCAGCTGAACATTTCACAGCTGATCTGAACATTTACTATTTATAGGATAACTCCTTTTAATCCACTTTCATTCAGCATTCACATATCTGTGAGGGTGTGCCTGTGTTCCAATGGCTGTTCAGCCTCAATGGAGTCAGCACCTCTTCTCTTAATGTAATATCTGATCACTATAAGATCTGCAAATAAAGAGAGTTGTTTTCTACACTGTGTTTTGTGATTCCTCCATGTAGTAACAGTGTGTTATTGCTGATTTAATGTCCCGCCTCTACTAGTATACCACCTTCCTCCGCTGGTCCACTTCTAGTTGTGCAGCTTTCCTCTGTTTGGCTGAACATGTGTGTGAATACAGAGAGATGCACCCAAAGGGGCCTGATGATGTACAGAAATATGATATTATCACCTTTCAAAAAGGCACCAACACCTAAATGTAAAAATACTCCAATGCAAGTAAAAGTAATGGATTCAATATGCTACTTAAGTAAAATACAGAAGTATTATCAGTAAAAGTACTCATTAAAACTGATGGATCAAAGCATCAGAAGCGTCTCATTGTGGAGCTTCTTTAATACTTTATTCATGGTGTTTCTCAAACTAAGGGGCCGGCCCCTCCAGAGAGACACAAGATAAATCTGAAGATTAATATAATTCACAAGGTCGAAACAAGACAAAAGAGTTCAGATACGAGCGAGTGTTTTAAAGTTTTTACTCCATTCCCCTTTCGTTGCTTTTAACTTTTCAGTCCGCCAATAATAATTCAAAATTAAATATGAATCTGTAAAGAAATATAAATACATAAACATAGGTCTACTTGTCTTTCTGTGTGGCGATTGCCAGTCGACTCATCTTCCTGCCCTCTGCTTCCAGCTTCCCGAAAGGTGCCACTACATGCCTTTGATTCTGTTCCCCAGAGGTACCTCTACAACCACCTGTTCCCACTCCCGGAGGTGCACTATGGTCACTTGACTCCTGCTTCCTGAAGGTGCCGGTACAGCCCCATGATTCCCTTTCCCCGGAGGAGCCACTACATCCCCATGATCGCATTTCCCGAAATGCGCCACTCCAGCCCCTTGATTCCCACTTACTGAAAGGTGCCAACACAGCCCCCTCTTTTTTGTCGATTCCCAAAAGGTGCCACTACAGCCCCCTGATTCGCGTTCCCCGGAAGCGCCACTACACTTTGTCCTCATGAAGTCTGGACTGTCCTCATGTGTTCATGGTGGTTCTCTGGTCCTCATCAGAGGGTCAGACCTCCAGGGCTCTGCTGCTGCTGTTGCCCACACTCTCCCCAAACCACTTCTCCTTCAGTTCTCAGAAAAGATGCAAACACAGAAGGAGGAACCAACAGGTCTCAGACCAGTGGAAGGTCATCTGATCCGTGTGCTGTCAGCTGCTCCGGTGTCACCGTACTGCACCACGGACATCAAGAGTGAACCCGTGGTGGTCCATGACACGGACTCTTCACCTGTGTGTTCATGCTGTGAGTCATCACCATGACTCCTGTCTGTTCTCTGAACACCTTCTGAAGGGAACAAGTTGCTTTAGCTGCAAACATTTATCTGAAGCCACGATCTTCACACCCTCGACTTCCTCAGTCTTCTTCTTTCTGACCGTGGAACTGAACATGATGCCCTTGTTGGTTTGCTTGTATGTCAGCGTGAGTCTTAACACAGTGTGTGTGTTGCTGCATCAGATTAGATCATTGGATATAGAAACGTATGATTTGAGTTATGAGAGTCGACTTCAACAGAACTGGATGAGAGGAAACAGTTTGAACCCAACAGGGTTCAATTGTCTCTGGTGTTGATTCCAGATACTTGACGTCAGTGTGAACTTCACTTCTCATATCGGCCTTAAGTACATAAAAATAAGAGGGAGGAGGAAGTGACACGTCGCTAATAAGAGGAAGTAGATTCAACTTTCGTCTTGAAGACGGAACAAGTTCAGAGACGATAGAAGAAGCAGAGAGACGAGAGACGAGAGAGGAGAGGAGCGATGGCTGAGCTCAGATGGATTAAAGCCTCTTGGTTTCTGGTTCTGGTGCTTCAGTTTACAGGTAAGGAGACATCGGATGTGTATATGACTACATACACATTAAAGAAGCTTATTTATTCATATTAATGTGACTTTATGACCTCTAACCTTCATTTAACGTGTGTTTCCCATCGAGGTGAATAGTGAGTTCAATGAACTCTTAGAAACCAACGATGAGGAACATTCTCACTCTGTCGCTGTGTCTAAAAGGATCTTCACTCTGACTTTAATACTCACGTTTTTATTTATCTTTATTCTTATTTCTCTCATCTTCTCAGCAGCAGCAACAGGACAAGATGACCACTTCTTCACTGTCAGAGATGGAGATGAAGTCTCTTTGCCTTGTAGAAGTGTGATAGATGATCATAAGAACTGTAACTCTACTGTTTGGATCTTCATAAATACCAGAACAGATATTCTGTTTACAGAAGGGCAGATTGATGTTGAAGCCAAAGATAAATCAGACAGACTGAGTGTTTCAGAGAATTGTTCTCTGGTTATAAAGAAGGTCACCGATGAAGATGCTGGTCGTTATAGATGCAGATATCTCAGCTTAAGAGGAAGATATTCTTCTCTGGTTGATCTGTCTGTTGTGACCAGTGAGTATTTACATCATCATGTTCTAACATTATGATAATAATGATGACAGTGATGAAGTTCCTCTTCTTTCTCTCACAACGTCTCATCTTCCCCAGTGACTGAACACAAGGACTCTGAGGAGGTGACGCTGATCTGCTCTGTGTCCACACATCTGAGATGTCAACACAGAGTGAAGTGGCTGATTCAAGGTCCAGATATCATAAACACGACAACATCCCAGTCTCCTTGCTCGGACAATTTGTCCTTTTCAGCTTCTCATTTCCTTCCGATGATTTCCGAGTTGCTCCAGTGTGAAGTGACTGACGGTTACACTGGAGAGGTGGAGGTGTTTCCCTTCAGCCCGCCTCCGTCCTCAGGTGAGGTCACAATGAGCTTCACTATGATGTCACCGCCACTCGACTACTGATGATGTGTTGACTTTTAAGATGACATCATTCTGTATTAGTTATGAACACGAGGTGGTTTCTCATTTGACAGTTTGTTTATTTTTGTATTCACCAGGTGAAGATCCAACAACAACAACAACAACAACAGGTGAGAAACAAATCTAGCAGCTGTGATTTTAATTAACACCCAAGTCCAACTCTCACATATTTAACGGGTTCATGTTTATTTCCCATCTTCAACGTATCCTCAAACAACAGTTTGTATGACATCTTGTAAAAAAAAGAAGAAAAACGTTAAACTCTTTATTTAATTCTATTTGCGTCCAGTTTGGTCCGTCCTGGACTGCTGCATGCTGGTTCTCCGCTTGGCTGAACTCCTGCTGGTGACTGTGGTTGTTGTTCTCCTCGTCAGAGCTGGGGGTGAGGACGTTCTGCCGCTCCACACTGATCTAACACCAGCTGTACGTTTAGAGCTGAAAGGTCCCCTGTGGTTCTTGTTTCTCTGCAGGGAACCGGAGACCACGTGATCCCAACACCGTGAGTTGAGAATCAAAAAGAATTGATGAAAACCGCCCGGGTCTTGAAACGCAGGTTGTTACCGCGACGCAGAGTTTTCAACTCGGTAAGAAGCGTCGGCCGTTTGAGGCGTCGCAACAACATGAACCGCAGCTTCAGCTCCACAGGGATCTGTTCCGCTCCGGGGCGAAGGCAGGGCTCACCTGGACAGGTGGACAGCTCGTCCCGGGTCACATGCATAGAGACAGACAACCACACACACACCTTCGTCTCCAATTAACCCCAGCTGCTTGTCTCTGGACTGTGGGAGGGAACCGGAGAACCCGGAGAGAACCCACGTTGCCACGGGGGAGAACGTGTAAACTCCACACAGGAGGACCGCCTGGGATCGGGGATCGAACCCGGACCCCCTGTTGCTGTGAGGTGGCTAGCCCTCGTTTTGTTCTCCATTGGGCATCTGTTAGTGGATTCACCCACAGTACGTTGCAGCAGCAGCAGCATTGGATATATGTTAGTGGAATACCTAGAGTACGTTGCAGCAGCAGCATTGGGCATCTGTTAGTGGAATAACATACGTTGCAGCAGCAGCAGCATTGGATATATGTTAGTGGAATACCTAGAGCATGTTGCAGCAGCAGCATTGGGCATCTGTTAGTGGATTCACCCACAGTACATTGCAGCAGCAGCATTGGATATATGTTAGTGGAATACCTAGAGTATGTTGCAGCAGCAGCATTGGGCATCTGTTAGTGGAATAACATACGTTGCAGCAGCAGCATTGGGTATTTGTTATTTTGTTCTCCATTTCGGCTTCAATGTGTGTTTGGCAGGTGCCCGGTGATGGAGGTGGCCATGAAGGCGCCGTGAACTATGAAAACGTGGGCGGTCCGTGTACGTAATGTTATTTCGTTTTTTCGTTTCATTCCAAATACGGAATACGGAAATCACGTGGTTTTTTCGTTTTCCGTTTGAAAACCAAAAACGGAAAAACGGAATACCACCTCCGTATTTCGTTTCTGCTGTCTGAAACCAAAAACGACAGAACGGAAGTGCTTAAAATGAAGTCAAAATAAAAGCCAGTGATACATATTCGTATTAACCTTAGAAGAATATTAATGAATCAATATAAAGAATAAATAATTAAACGGAGATATTTTAACGATGCAAACACACAGCAGGGTAACGTTAGAAGAATATTAATTAGTCAATATAAAGAATAAAGAATTAAACCTGGATATGTTAGCGACAGTGGTGACGACGGGAAGTTTAATATTCATGTACACAGCAAGAATCACCTTCTCACTTAATTGTTGCATTGTTTGATGCAACACAGTTCCTAATATAGATTCATCAAAGTCATGTTTCTGTGCAGAGACTATATTTCCACCGCAGAGTAAACTGTTCACCTTTATACCGCTAGATGGCAGTATACCTGTTCTTGATACATATGTATTTAATGCCGTTTATTTCCTCTGATATTTATGTTCATGGTTAATTTCCAGCATAGTTGTATACATCATGTATTTACTTGTTTTATTTGGGTCATTTTGGAACTAAACATTCCCACATGGAAGAGTGAGGATATGATGACCACGAGGCAATACATATTGACAATTGAAAAATAAAGAGACAGTTGAGTTTTTCTTATAAAGCAGCCTTCAGTTAGCACCCAGTCACAGCACCACCTGTGCTTCACCTGTAACCTTCATTACTACATCATCATTACATCAACGGTTAATGGGGACACGTTTTTTGTTTTGTTTTTTGTTTTATGTTTATATGCATGTGTGTGTATGTATAGTGTGTGTGTTTATATGTATATATGTGTGTGTATATGTATGTATATGTATACGTATGTATGTGTATATATATATATATGTATATATATGATTCTTTGAAATAAGTTTTTTCGAGAAATCATAGGTTAGGGCACTTATAAGCTCGTTAGCTTCAGCCTCGACCCTTTCGGTCAGCCACTTTCTTCTTTTGTTGAATTATGATTGTTGTATATTTTGCTGATCGAAATAAACTAAATCATCATAAACATGTAACCTGTTCTGTTGTGACTCTGCTGTCAGTGTCTTTACTCCTCTGACTACATCACATCATCATCATGTAGTACTTTGGTCTCCAGAAGGATGGAGCTCTGTGTTGTGTGTGAACATGTTTTGAGGAGCTGACTACATGAGTTATTGTATCAGAGTGAAACATGGAGAGCACAGCTCCTCTCACATCTCTAACATGTCTCACATAGTTTATAGTAGTGATTGGCGTTGTTGCCTGTGTTTAGCCGTAGGCCCCTATGGCTATATCTCTGCATGTACATTTAGATAAGCCATATTCAGCTCAGAGCCTTGTTTAGCTTATAGAGCAACAGGTCATGACCTTCTTTAGCTCAGAGCAGCAGGTCATGACCTTGTTTAGCTAAGAGTAACAGGTTTAGCTCAGAGCAACAGGTCGTGGCCTTGTTTAGCTCAGAGCAGCAAGTCATGACCTTGTTTAGCTAATAGTAACAGGTTTAGCTCAGAGCAGCAGGTCGTGGCCTTCTTTAGCTCGGAGCAACAAGTCATGACCTTCTTTAGTTTAGAGCAACAAGCATGGCCTTCTTCAGCTAATAGCAACAGGTTTAGCTCAGAGCAACAGGTCGTGGCCTTCTTTAGCTCGGAGCAACAAGTCATGACCTTCTTTAGTTTAGAGCAACAAGTCATGGCCTTCTTCAGCTAATAGCAACAGGTTTAGCTCAGAGTAGGCCTAACAGGTCATGGCCTTTAGTTTAGAGCAGCAGCTCACATGTAGCCTACTTATATCTGATCCAATGACATCTGCACACTTCTAGATTAGTAAAGAAAGACAATCTTTGGTATTTTCTAATTCTTTATGTCAAGCACAAGTTAACTACTCCCCTAAAAGAGGAAGCCTTCAGAATTAGTGGTAGCATTGCATTAGGATTACATTCCTGTATTTGAATTGTATTGCTGGATCTCAATTCCTCTGATTCTTCCATCTGCAGTTAATCTGCTCGCATGATTTACATCATCAAAGTTTTGCCTTCCAAGAGCTGTTCCAAATGAAAAGTGAATGTCAGATGTATGAACCATCCTGACTGAGCTTCCACTGAAGCTTCATACCTGCTACAAGCTCAGGTCAAAATGGTGTTTAGTATTATGTGATTTATAGGTTGGCTCAGATTGTTTATCATTGATGTTTGTTCCTGCTGTTTGATTGTCGTGCTCAGACATCAGCTGTGTTCTTAGTGAACCAATAGGTGTCAGATTGGCATCCAAACTGAGGGTGTCAGGGTCCTTAAGCTGCCCTTCATAAACAAGCGAGGTTCCCAACCACATAGGGGTCCTCCTCCAGTGGGAAATCTTCACACTGGGTCCAAATCTGTGATACCCGGCTGTCGGGGAGACCGACTTATGAGCCTGAAACAAGTGATACAATGGTGGCTAATGTATGAAGTTATCATGGCTTCACCGCCCTAAACCGGCTGCAACCGTCTTGTGTGTGTATATTTTGGGGTGTACGTTTGTTACCTAGATCAGAGGTCACTGAACAAGCTATCTTCCAGTGCCTTACAGGGCAGGGGGTCAACACACCGTGTCACTATCAATAGTTGGTGTTACAGGTCCAGCCTTTCCCATTACAGATTAAAAATGAAATTCGTGCCAGACTTTAAAGACATAAGTGTTTATTCAAAAATAACATATTTCTCCCTTTAAACCCCCAACATTTGAAGAAAAGAAAAAAACATCCCGTCAGTTGAACCAAATAAAAAGCACAGACAATAACAATTTGGACACACAAAAAAACATCAGCGTTGACAATTTCTCCTTGAGATGTCGATGAGGCCTTTGAGTCCATCTTTGAACGGTTGTGGCAGATTATTCACTGCATTGTCCAGCAGTCCACTTGTATCAGGGCACTGCAGAGCAAATCCCCTCACTGCAGCTTCCTGGTCCTGTGAACTTGGAAATGGGTTGGTGCCAAAGTCTGACACTGGTGTCAGTGAGCCCACTTCCTGGTCGTACCAGTCTGCAGCCACAGATGCATTTGGCAAAAGGTCTGTCGACAGCTTCTTTGGGCATCCATCTCTGGCCAAGTCATTTGGTATCCCCCTCCCTGTAATAATAATTCAATGTGGCTGTCACAACCATGCCATGTATTGCAACATGCTCCTTCTAGTATTTGATTAAACATGTTTAAGAAACATTCAATAGTAAAACATTTTGAAAATAATTATTCACATTAAAAAAGGCTTGAAAGACCAACCCGAAGACATACCAGGAATCCTGTGTGCATTCCATGCTTGCACAGTTCGGTTAACACCGATCTGGGCCAACTGGCATGTCAAAGATGACACACAGAACCGAGTCATCTGGTCCTCCATGTCCAGCTCCTCCTGATCCACCAGTTCGACCAATGCAGCTTTCAATGGGTAGTTAACTCGGTTGTTAATTTCTGGCCAGATTCTCTCGATTCTGTGATTCTGTCATTGCAAAATAGAGACATTTTCAGATTCTTGATAAACAAATATTTTCCCCGCCCCCCCCAGACTAACTTACTCTCACACATTTCAATATCTTCAGTTAACCATTCTGAATAATTAATGAAAGTGTGAAATAGTTATTTAATTACATGTTGATTAACTTTATAATCAGCAAAACCATTGTATGTCGATCACCTTTGTCGATGGTGTTTGGAGATATGGTGGCCTTTCAGTGTTGTGGCGGTGGCTGGCCAACTTCTCCTGCATGAAAAGAGTGAGGTAGAAGTCCTTTCCATGATCCACTCTGACCTGGTCCCACATCCCATATTCCATTACTGCACTCCTGCAAGAAAACATAACATTGGCAGATAGCAGTATGGAGGGTAAGGCTAATGGTGTCAGATACATTTACAAAATGTGTAGTAGGTCTTGTGTTATCAGGTACTGATGAGGTGAGATGAGTTTTAACTTGCTGCTTAAAAAGGGTTTCTGTAGTTTTCAATAAGTTTAATTTAAGACACCCTGTTAAAACACCTCATAAAATGGGGATGATTTGTAATGTTTAGGGTACAAGGACAACAGTGTTTTCAATTACCTGTAAACGTCATTGTAGATGGTGAGGTTGTTCTTTACAGGCATAGTAGCTTGTCCAACAATTTTGCTGGAGAAGCCATCAATTGCCAGCACATGAGTCACGCCAAACATGACAATCTTCTCATTTTGGTCCATGTGGATTTTGTGACCCACATAGGCTGCATGGTAAGGAAGAGGGTTGAGGTTCCTTGCTCCCTTAAACAGACAAAAAAGAACATCATGACCTTATTGAATAGCACAACATATTCTAATTTGAGAAAAAAAACCAACCTGGCATCGTGCCTTATGGTAAGGTGGGTGAATGTTGCGCAAAACAGCTCCAACACGACCCTCTGATGCGAAGACACCTGCAGCTGCAAGACTCCCAGTCATCATTTTCCTGCCATAGGTAGGACCACCCTGAAGATAAAGATAATATCTTTACTTTCAACACAAATCCTTTATGATTCATTTGGCTTGATTTTTAGTGGGCGGGTCATTATGACCCTGAACACAGGTGTCTCATCTCTATTTATCTACATCACCCCATGACAATTTTAACTAAATGCTAATAAAATGTAGGAGAATATACATGTTATAGTAAACTAATGCAATTTAATTTAGATTTAGATTTTTCAATGTACCTAAAAATAGTTTGAACATGTATTTTCATTAAATCTATGGAGGGTGAATAACTCAATTCCACTAAAACTGATTGGATTGTTAGTAATGGTGTTGGTGATGAGGTACAAACTATAGTTTTAGGATGTTTTGTTTCTGACCACTTTTGGGTCAAACTGACCCGGGAGCATGACGGCTGTATGTAAGAAACGAACATAACAGGAGGGTTAAAGTATAACATACTAACCTTACACACACTTATAGTTTCGTTGTATGCATTTTTCGCAAATAAATTAACTGCACCCTACCTGTGTTATTGCATTGGAGACTGCAGCTTCAAGTTGTTGGTCCGTCACTGCTGTCTTTTTAACCCGTGGTCTTTACAAAACTTCCGAATATTGGCCACGGACGTTCCTCTACGCAAGCCACATTCAAATATCAAGTGGTTTTTTATGTCCACATCACTACAGCCACTATGCATCATTTGTTGTACAATATCTAAGTAAGGTAACAGGCTGGAGTCCATCTTGCGTGCTTCAGTGCAAAAGGGTGTATATAGCAGTGGCAAACCTAAACACGTCTACTGCGGGAGATAAACACAGAATAAACTCAGTTACCCAAAATGCAACCCTTTGTAGTGTCAACGACATTTAACCCTCCTGTTATGTTGCGGGTCAAATTGACCATTTGTTTCTTTGTAAATGTGGGACAGTCTTTCTTGCTCCCTCCAACCATATGTTTCAAAACACACACACACACACACACACACACACACCCCGACACACATCCCAACACGCACACACATACACTCCTGTTCAAAAGCCGCATGTATAAAGTGCTACACATTTCAGACTTCAAACAAAAGAACCAGGTGGTTATTATGGGAACCATCTCCATCCTGATGATCCTGATGATCATCACCCTACATGAAGCACGGGCACTTTCTAGACTAAACAATGTTTCTCATCTTCTCACTTTCCCCCTACTTTATAAGTATTGCTTATTAACCAACCAAATTAAATAATTTATTAATACCCAAATCCTACCAAACTGACTCCAGATCAGCACGTACACGCCGACACATCCGCGCACACAGGACTCTCACTAGCACCCATTCAAACTTCAAGCTCAAAGGAAGGCCAGTCGTATAGCTTATATCACCATCATAACTGTTTTCATGTGCTAGCATAATTGCACAAGGGTTTTCTAATCATCCATTAGTCTTCTAAGGCGATTAGCAAACACAATGTATCATTAGAACACTGGAGTGATCGGTGCTGTAAATGGGCCTCTATACACCTATGGAGATATTTCATTAGAAACCAGACACTTCCACCGTGAATATTAATTTACCACATTAACAATGGAGAGAATGTATTTTTTATTAATTTAATGTTATATTTCTTGAAAAAACAGTGCTTCTCTTTGAAAAATAAAGACATTTCTAAGTGACCCCAAACTTTTGAACGGTAGTGTATATGGTTTGGCACGGGCATATTTTGAGTTCTGATATTGGGCTGGTTTTGATTGGCCATTGGCTGGTTTTGTCACACAGACCTGGCAACCCTGCAACCAGGTGACCAGAGCACGTTGGAGTTTACTTCGTTGGTAACAGGAAAGCTAGAGTGACAGGTTTTCCGTGAAACTCTTTCCAGTCTTTTCTTTCTTTCTATCTCAAACATGGATGATAAAGTAGCTCTTTGGAGAGGACCGCGGGAACTCCAGGTCCGAGAATTGGACGTAACCCTGGACAACGTTGCCCGAATATTTAAGGTTAGTACAAAATGTAAAATGTTGCACCATAAATTGGGTATTTAGAAATTTGTATTTTAGTTTAGATTCAGTACCAATTCTAGTTCATTTTTAGCTAACATTACAATACAATTCCACTTAAAATATCAAGATTAAGCTGATTTAAAGATATGCTCCTGCATACGATTTCGGTCCAGCTCGGGAAACCATGCCGCCAGCGGGCGGTCAGGGTTCACGGACTTTTTGAAATGATGGCTCTGATGTCTCCGAGTGTTTAAACATCAGATATCATTCTGTTCTCTGAGTTCATTATTTATTCCCAGGTGACACTAAATCAGTTTAAAGTAACAGTATGTAACAATTGTACCTTAAAATAACAGCTTGAAAAGAATTGTGCCGCTACAATGACTTTTAATATGGCGATTTGCGGCTCCGCCATTGCCATCGTGGGGAAATAACTCCGCTATGTAAGATTCTGGAGGCGCCCGCTCCGGGGCGGATGTACTTCGACCTGCTTTCTGGCAGTGATTACGCAATGTCATATAGTGCCAGTCCACGCTCGCAGCTACAGTATAGGGTAGCTTTTTTATGTAGCTTTTTTTACAAGACAGGATCTATAATGCATCTATCGTAACTGGGTATTTACGACACTGAAGTAAACGTTAAATACCTCAAAAACTGAAGGGGGTGCTAAAAGGGAAAAACTACATAATGGGGCTTTAACTGAGGCCAGGATTAAGATTGATGTCGAAGACAATGTCAAAGAAAAGACTGGAACGAGTTTGGAAAGAATTTGAGTAACATTAATTTATTCAGCACCCCGTAGCTGAAATGAAGTATAGCAGATAATTCTGTCTTTTTTAGCTCATGCACGCTCACACACACACACACACACACACACACACACACACACACACACACACACACACACACACACACACACACACACACACACACACACCTGTATGACAGAAGTATAGTAAAAAAGAACTGATATAAAGATGTTGTCATCTCTGTATTTTCAGCTGACACCAGGCAGCATTTACATTATTGACGATGTCGGCAATGTCCTGGTTCCCACTACCAGTGGCTACTTTGGTGTCTCTGGAGACCTCACTGCTGGTGGACGGTATGAGGTTTGTGGAGAAGAGACCCCAGCCTCAACGGCCACAGCAGGCCTGCAGCCAGCCCCACCCCTCTTCCGCCATGCAGCCAGGCCTGTGGCGTCTGCTGTCCGTGCAGGACGTGCTGCACCTGCCCATGTCAGCCGAATTTTTTCCAGGTTTGTTTTGACCAAAACCAACTCTAGAGCTGAGCATTGCTCATTACAATGCACTGAGGGCAACCTCCTAGGATGATTCTTGAAAAAATAAAACCACAGGCTGAATAAGAAAAAAAATTGCTTAATATCTCTTTCCATATTGGTTTTGTCTCTCAACAGGAACATATCGATCGGCACTGTCGATGGGGGTGCTCTCAGAGCAGATGGGGGTACCCTGTACATACTTTTTAATGAGCAGGAGGCCAATTTAAGCTCAATGGCTGACAAAGTAAAGCACAACCTGGGCACAGAGGAACAGGTGGTCCTCTGTGACGGCATGGGCAACCGTCTGCTCGATGGGCCGGGGACGACTGGTATGTTCTTGTAAAAGCTTCATTCCTACTTAAGTGTATCTTGTATGTCAATTATTGTTTGATTCTTGTTGGATTTGCTAACTTTGGATGATGATTATATATAACCTAATCATTTACAAAGTAATACATTTGAAATTTAAATTTT
Organism: Pseudoliparis swirei; assembly: GCF_029220125.1. Lineage (NCBI taxonomy): Eukaryota > Metazoa > Chordata > Actinopteri > Perciformes > Liparidae > Pseudoliparis > Pseudoliparis swirei. The sequence goes on from NC_079399.1 coordinate 3,021,445, forward strand.
ACGTTTTTTTCTTTAGGTCTTTTGTTTTGGAAGCAGAATGCCCGCCGCATTATTGCCCTGCTGGACAGCTCCTACAGGGAGCTGATGGAGCATAAGAGGAAGAGGAAAGGGTAACAACAATGTAGAATTCGCTCTTCTTACGTCACCATGTGCTTTTGAACACCACCTGACTGACAACACAAGCAGTGACAGAGACCTCCACATTCAGAGCTACTAACAGTCTAGCAAGGCTAGTGTTTCACCCAAAGGTCCTGGAAGTCATAAATCAGTCCGATGGCATCATGGTAACCCACGCTGAATACACATTAATGGGATCAATTATGAACATATATTTTTGTGAAGAGGGGATGAGTGTGATAGACTAAAATGCGTTCCTTTGTTTTTAAGGTGCAGTACTAATTATTTAAAAAAGAATGATGTTACTTAGTATGTGACAACCTGAACTGTAGTTATGAACGGTCAACAGCTACAGATACAGCTAATTACCTCCTTGAACTTTTAATTTTCTAAACTCAGTTTTTATATATCTATCTCCCTCATCTCCCCAGACGAATAGACGATGAACACGTAAAGAACGTGGAGAAGCTGTTGCGGGCAGCAGAAGCGCTGCCAGCGGTCACGCAGACGCTGATGGAGCTCGGGGAATATGCCCGGGCTAACAAAATCAACACGGTGGCCCTGACTGACGCCCAGGTGACCTCCGTGAGGGCCACATTTCAGTGTCTGATCTGTCGAGGTTTGTGACTTTTAGATTATTTCTGTATAAACAAGCCATATTCTGCAGCATTAAAGTAATTGCTCTACCCACTTCTAACTGCCCAGTCCCATCAGTGGGTTCATTCTTACAAACCAACTTCGCACTGCCAAGCTTTGGTCAGATATATTTATATCTATCAATGAAGCCGCAGCCGGCAGACACAATGTGTATCAATATATTCAATTAAAGTCAGATAATATTGTTATCATGCAAACAAGAATAAGAATAATAAGGGGAAAGAATTGTCAAAATAACATGTTTGCCTTTTTGAAAATGGACCCGCTAATATTTCATCATATCCCAGTTAGAAACAGTAGATGGGAAAACATAAATGTTTCACTTAGCAGTGTCAACAGATATAGATCTCTTTTATGAAAAAGTGCTTTCGACTTTCATTCCATGAATTCACTAAAATGGTTCATCTTGCAGACGTCATGGACGAGCCGGTGGTCGCCCAATGCTGCAGAAGCCTCATTGGGTGCAGGGTGTGCATTGACTGGTGGTCCGCCACCAGCACACACTGCCCCAAGTGCAGGGATGAGGAATTTTCCTCCAACTACTTTGCCATCACAGGGATGGGGGAAGTGGTTGATGTGTTCCGGGACACCATCGGCCACTAATTTTGTATTTTTATAAATGGATCTGTTTTTCTTCTTCTTTATTGTTCGATGTCCTTCTGTTATTGTGTTACATGTCCAATAAATGTGTTTGAACAGTTTATTATTTGACCATAACTTGCCCTGCATTTCATTTAGAGTAATTTGTTTATTCTTGTGCCTGAGTAACACGTTGGTTGTTATAAAACACACAGCTCTGTCTGACTTGTTGGAGGACTGATTATGAAAATCTGCTTTGTGCTGCTCAGCTGCTCAACTGCAGTGTTATTGAATGTATTGGTCAGAACAAGATCAATCACATCAGGTATGGGTGATTTGTGGCTACTCTTATGAACATGTTGATGATGATGTGATGTAGTCAGAGGAAGACTGACAGCAGAGTCACAACAGAACAGGTTGCATGTTGATGATGATTTAGTTTATTTCGATCACCAAAATATACAACAATCATAATTCAACAACAATTAACCGATGATTTCTCGAAAAAACGAATTTCAAAGAATCATATATATATATGGATATATATACACACACATACGTTACATATACATACATATACATACATATTCACACACACATACACATATATACATATAAACACACACACTATACATACACACACATGCATATAAACATAAAACGAAAAACAAAACAAAAAACGTGTCCCCATTAACCGTTGATGTAATGATGATGTAGTAATGAAGGTTACAGGTGAAGCACAGGTGGTGCTGTGACTGGGTGCTAACTGAACGCTGCTTCATAAGAAAAACTCAACTGTCTCTTTATTTTTCAATTGTCAAAATGTATTGCCTCGTGGTCATCATATCCTCACTCTTCCATGTGGGAATGTTTAGTTCCAAAATGACCCAAATAAAACAAGTAAATACATGATTTATACAACTATGCTGGAAATGAACCATGAACATTAAATGTCAGAGGAAATAAACGGCATTAAATACATATGTATCAATAACAGCTATACTGTCATCTAGTGGAATAAAGGTGAACCGTTTACTCTGCGGTGGAAATATACATATTAAAACAGCAACAACTCTAGTTTGATGAATCTATATTAGGAACTGTGTTGCATCAAACAATGCAACGATTAAGTGAGAAGGTGATTCTTGCTGTGTACATGAATATTAAACTTCCCGTCGTCACCACTGTTGCTAACATATCCAGGTTTAATTATTTATTCTTTATATTGACTAAATTATATTCTTCTAACGTTACCCTGCTATGTGTTTGCATCGTTAAAATATCCCGGTTTAATTATTTATTCTTTATATTGATTAATTAATATTCTTCTAAGGTCAATACGAATATGTATCACTGGCTTTTATTTTGACTTCATTTTAAGCACTTCCGTTCTGTCGTTTTTGGTTTCAGACAGCAGAAACGAAATACGGAGGTGGTATTCCGTTTTTCCGTTTTGGTTTTGAAACGGAAAACGAAAAAACCACGTGATTTCCGTATTCCGTATTTGGAATGAAACGAAAAAACGAAATAACATTACGTACACGGACCGTGGGCGGCCCTTCTGTTTGTGTCCGGCTCCCCTGAACGACGGCCTCCACAGCCCACGTCGCCTCAGCAGAGAGATGCTCCCCTGCAGTTACACGTCTGTTATTTGCAAGTTGAGGAACTGATCAACTAAATTCTCACCATGCAGCCTGATATTAAAGCATCGTTTCATCTCATTTAAAGAACCATTTAAAACAACATTTAATTTGTTCCTGCATCAGAAAATCTTATGTTTTTAAGAAGTCATCCACTTCGATTTGGGCCTGTAGATTTCTTTCCGATTGATTTTTTAAATTTGTAAGTAGATTAGCATGAACTCACTCTCATGCAGAATAACTCATTTTAATTCACTTTGATGTGGAATTGTTGATTGGAATACAATGTGTTTTTGCTAATGTTATGCTAATGCTAATGCTAGGTTTGAGCTTTGTTTCCTAATGGCGTCAGTAACAGCGTCGTCTTCATTATAACTGCTCGTCAAATATTAAATTCTTCTATTTAATTGAAATACTTGTATTTCATTCTATGGACTGAAAGTACTTATCGGGGGGAAACTGTAGAGTGTTTCGTCATAGGATCGGCTCAGGAAGGACCAGTGTGGTAATCAAGTTCCTTTTATTCTAGTGGTGTGTGTGTGTGTGTGTGTGTGTGTCAAACTGTCATAAGGAATGATGTCATTGAGCAACTGGGTGTGACGATGCGATGCAGGAAATGAGAGGCTTAATGTCCTGCAGGTCCTTCTGGAGCAGAACTACCACGGAGGCCATCTTTAGTCCTTCGCCTGCCTGTCAGTCTGCAGTCAGAGTTGTCGCAGTAATACCGTCATAGATCTGGTCACACATCCTTTCAATTTGTCCTGTGACCAATACTTTTAAAAACGGATACACACTAAAGCATCTCCCAAAGAAATGTGGCCCTTTCCCGCTATGAACCACACAAAAGAATTGCGCAACTCAGACTCCAGAGAATCCCTCAATTCTAGTATTGTCCACTAGGACGTACAATCCATTCACTCAAACCAATATGGGAACAATCATACGATCAAGCATTTTAACACGAGCGTGACAAATACTCACGCAGACCAATGATGATGGTTAATCAGCCCCAGCTGAGGTTAATCCGTCTGTGTGGAGATGATCATGAAAGCATATGAGGAATTCCAGACCATAATCATGGAGCTTCTAACACCGCTGTGAGGGCTAGACAAGAAGCACGGCGACATATCAGACGAGTTAAATAGGTAATGCAGCATTCACACCAATATGCACAAAGTATAAATCGGGCCTAACTGTGTCGTTATTAGTATAAGTAGAAGTTTAACCCCATAAAGTCAACCAGGGACGAGCGAGTAAAAAGCCTCTTTTCTAACTGATGAACTCATCTCTCCTGTTACACCAGTGAACCCGTCAGTTCTTTTGTTCTTTAAACCCAAACTACAATCTTTGCCTTCCTGTGAAGACGGAAGTTTATTTTTTAGAGGCCGTCAGCCTGTAATGAGCGGATTGGAGGCTCAATGGAGATGAACTGCTTCTCACCTGGAAAGCAGACGAGAGCAGCGGCGTCATCAGGGGCCGTCGACAAAGGACTGCGGTTACATCGGAGAGTTTTCAGCGGCCTTCAAAGAACACACAGGAAGTCACAGAGACAACGACTTCCTGCTCGATCCGATCCGTGGGCTACTCTACGAGAGACGAGAGGAGCGATGGCTGAGCTCAGATGGATTAAAGCCTCTCGGTTTCTGGTTCTGGTGCTTCAGTTTACAGGTAAGGAGACATCTGATGTGTATATGACTACATACACATTAAAGAAGCTTATTTATTCATATTAATGTGACTTTATGACCTCTAACCTTCATTTAACGTGTGTTTCCCATCGAGGTGAATAGTGAGTTCAATGAACTCTTAGAAACCAACGATGAGGAACATTCTCACTCTGTCGCTGTGTCTAGAAGGATCTTCACTCTGACTTTAATACTCACGTTTAGATTTCTCTTTATTCTTCTCATTTCTCTCTCATCTTCTCAGCAGCAGCAACAGGACAAGATTACGACTCCTTCACTGTCAGAGATGGAGATGAAGTCTCTTTGCCTTGTTTCAATGTGATGGATGATCATAAGAACTGTGACTCGAATGATTGGATCTTTTATGATTTAAAGAGTCCAGTAGCAGTATTTCTGGTTAAAGAAGGGCAGATTGATGTTGAAGCCAAAGATAAATCAGACAGACTGAGTGTTTCAGAGAGATGTTCTCTGGTTATAAAGAAGGTCACTGATGAAGATGTTGGTCATTATGCGTGCATACAGTACAGATCAGGACAACAACAAGTTCAAGATGCTCTGGTTATTCTGTCTGTTGTGACCAGTGAGTATTTACATCATCATGTTCTAACATTATGATAATAATGATGATAGTGATGAAGTTCCTCTTCTTTCTCTCACAACGTCTCCATCTTCCCCAGTGACTGAACACAAGGACTCTGAGGAGGTGATCTGCTCCTTGTCCACATATAGAACTTGTAGACTCAAAATGAAGTGGATGATTGAGGAAGAAGAGGTGGAGGAAGACCACCAAGACGTGATGACATCACAGTCTTCCTGCTCCGCCTCTCTGAAGGTGAAGACTGGTTCCTTTAACACATTGAGGTTTAATTCATGGATGTGTGAAGTGACCGTTGGCAACCAAGTGCAGAAGTTTACGTTCAGAAATCCTCCTTCAGGTGATAAAACAGGTGAGAATACTTAAAGTTATTCATATTACATTGTGTTCATGCATTGGAAGTTTTTTAGTTTGTTGAGTTGTATTAATCTGTTCAGGTGAAGACACAACAACAACAACAACAACAACAACTGAAGATGACACTATTTCAGGTAAAACCACGACAACTTCTGCAATCAGTGACGATTCACCAGAACTACAAAGGAGTGACTCATCGTTTCATCATGATGTGAACACTTCAGAATATTTACAGTGACGGTGACTTTTTTACATGGATTAGCAGTTTTTTAGTTAATTAGTGAAGATTGAACAGAACTACAATGTAGTGACTACAATAAATGTCCATGTATTTTTCTCTCCTCACATTTAACACATTTACTTTATAATTCATGTTCATTAATTCTTACATTTCAGGTCTAATATTTTTGGTATTTTCAAAGGCAACGCAATAAAAAAAAATATATAAATTATTTATTTAGGCTGTAAAAGCAAAAATAATATGCACTATTTCAGGTAAAACCACGACAACTTCTGCAATCAGTGACGATTCACCAGAACTACAAAGGAGTGACTCATCATTTCATGTGTCTTCATCTAAAATCTATTTCTGTCTTTTTTACCATTAAATACATTTCATTATTTGTCATTTATTGTTACATTTCAGGTTTAATCTTTTTGGATTATTTGAGACAATAAAAGAAAAAAAGTTCGTTGTTCGAATAACTCTGGGGAAATGCTATAAATAGAAAGTTATCGATAAATAATAATACTAATTAATTTATTAATGGAGTGCACGTTTTTTTCTTTTATTAACGGCATTGCCTCCTTTGTGGATTCATTAAATCTATTTTTCAGGGGGAAAAAATAAAACTTTGATTAATCTTGAACTTTTCTGAATATTTATGTGGTTTAATGTGAATAAAGTTTATTTTAGTCTAAATACTCAAATGAAATGTGCATTGATGTTCCCGTTCTGGTTCCAGGCTGGTGGAGGGTCATCTTGGTGCCGGTTGGGTTAGCAGCTCTCGTCAAAATAGTTGTGGCCGTCAACATCTGGGCAAGAATGAAAGGTGAAGAACATCCACATATTAAAGCTCATGAAAGAGGATTTTACTGGAACTAAAGTCGACTCTTTCTTTTGTCTCTTCAGAGAAGAAACCTCCGAGGGATGAAGCCGCTGTGAGTGTTTTAACCCCCTAATGATGACATGTTATTGTTACAGCTGGTTCTCTTCACTACATTCTCCTCTTCAGTATTTTCTCTCTGAGGCATTCGAGGCTTTAAAGGTTCTTTACGGTCTAAAGAGTATTTTTACTGCTGCTCTGGGTAACGTGCAGAATGAAATCTACTTCCAGAGCCAGCTGCAGGACTGGGATCACAACGTGATGTTTGATGGTGTGTTTTCTCACAGGTGCGTTATGACGAAGGAGATGAAACCGTGAACTATGAAAACATCCGACCTCCTGATGGAGTTTGACCAGCCCGTCAACACATGTCTCAACAGGTGGAGATCATGTGAACTGGAGGTCCGTCTGAATACGTTCCACCGGGGGGACGAAGCCTTCGTGACAACCACAAACAAATCTGTTGTTGTGCATTTCTGAGAATATCTTTCAGATGGAAATCCTGCTTGTTGAGAAAAGAGTTTAATGATCTGTTCCTGCATGAGTTGTGAACATGTTTCTCACCTGTTCACGACACAGCAGCTGATCTTAACTTCATTTAACAGGAAGGAACATTTAACTCTGAACTTCCTTTTTTTGTCTTCCAGCTGAACATTTCACAGCTGATCTGAACATTTACTGTTTTATAGAATAACTCCTTTTAATCCACTTTCATTCAGCATTCACATGTCTGTGAGGGTGTGCCTGTGTTCCAATGGCTGTTCAGCCTCAATGGAGTCAGCGCCTCTTCTCTTAATGTAATATCTGATAACAATAAGATCTGCAAATAAAGAGAGTTGTTTTCTACACTGTGTTTTGTGATTCCTCCATGTAGTTACAGTGTGTTATTGCTGATTTAATGTCCCGCCTCTACTAGGATACCACCTTCCTCCGCTGGTCCACTTCTAGTCGTGCAGCTTTCCTCTGTTTGGCTGAACATGTGTGTGAATACAGAGAGGTGCACCCAAAGGGGCCTGACGATGTTCAGAAATATGATATTATCACCTTTCAAAAAGGCACCAACACCTTAATGTAAAAATACTCCAATGCAAGTAAAAGTAATGGATTCAATATGCTACTTAAGTAAAATACAGAAGTATTATCAGTAAAAGTACTCCTTAAAACTGATGGATCAAAGCATCAGAAGCGTCTCATTGTGGAGCTTCTTTAATACTTTATTCATGGTGTTTCTCAAACTAAGGGGCCGGCCCCTCCAGAGAGACACAAGATAAATCTGAAGATTAATATAATTCACAAGGTGGAAACAAGACAAAAGAGTTCAGATACGAGCGAGTGTTTTAAAGTTTTTACTCTATTCCCCTTTCGTTGCTTTTAACTTTTCAGTCCGCCAATAATAATTCCAAATTAAATATGAATCTGTAAAGAAATATAAATACATAAACATAGGTCTACTTGTCTTTCTGTGGCGATTGCCAGTCGACTCATCTTCCTGCCCTCTGATTCCAGCTTCCTGAAAGGTGCCACTACATGCCTTTGATTCTGTTCCCCAGAGGTACCTCTACAACCACCTGTTCCCACTCCCGGAGGTGCACTATGGTCACTTGACTCCTGCTTCCTGAAGGTGCCGGTACAGCCCCTTGATTCCCTTTCCCTGGAGGAGCCACTACATCCCCTTGATCGCACTTCCCGAAATGCGCCACTCCAGCCCCTTGATTCCCACTTACTGAAAGGTGCCAACACAGCCCCCTCTTTTTTGTCGATTCCCAAAAGGTGCCACTACAGCCCCCTGATTCGCGTTCCCCGGAAGCGCCACTACACTTTGTCCTCATGAAGTCTGGACTGTCCTCATGTGTTCATGGTGGTTCTCTGGTCCTCATCAGAGGGTCAGACCTCCAGGGCTCTGCTGCTGCTGTTGCCCACACTCTCCCCAAAACACTTCTCCTTCAGTTCTCAGAAAAGCTGCAAACACAGAAGGAGGAACCAACAGGTCTCAGACCAGTGGAAGGTCATCTGATCCGTGTGCTGTCAGCTGCTCCGGTGTCACCGTACTGCACCACGGACATCAAGAGTGAACCCGTGGTGGTCCATGACACGGACTCTTCACCTGTGTGTTCATGCTGTGAGTCATCACCATGACTCCTGTCTGTTCTCTGAACACCTTCTGAAGGGAACAAGTTGCTTTAGCTGCAAACATTTATCTGAAGCCACGATCTTCACACCCTCGACTTCCTCAGTCGTCTTCTTTCTGACCGTGGAACTGAACATGATGCCCTTGTTGGTTTGCTTGTATGTCAGCGTGAGTCTTAACACAGTGTGTGTGTTGCTGCATCAGATTAGATCATTGGATATAGAAACGTATGATTTGAGTTCTGAGAGTCGACTTCAACAGAACTGGATGAGAGGAAACAGTTTGAACCCAACAGGGTTCAATTGTCTCTGGTGTTGATTCCAGATACTTGACGTCAGTGTGAACTTCACTTCTCATATCGGCCTTAAGTACATAAAAATAAGAGGGAGGAGGAAGTGACACGTCGCTAATAAGAGGAAGTAGATTCAACTTTCGTCTTGAAGACGGAACAAGTTCAGAGACGATAGAAGAAGCAGAGAGACGAGAGACGAGAGAGGAGAGGAGCGATGGCTGAGCTCAGATGGATTAAAGCCTCTTGGTTTCTGGTTCTGGTGCTTCAGTTTACAGGTAAGGAGACATCTGATGTGTATATGACTACATACACATTAAAGAAGCATATTTATTCATATTAATGTGACTTTATGACCTCGAACCTTCATTTAACGTGTGTTTCCCATCGAGGTGAATAGTGAGTTCAATGAACTCTTAGAAACCAACGATGAGGAACATTCTCACTCTGTCGCTGTGTCTAAAAGGATCTTCACTCTGACTTTAATACTCACGTTTAGATTTCTCTTTATTCTTATTTCTCTCATCTTCTCAGCAGCAGCAACAGGACAACATTACCTCTCCTTCACTGTCAGAGATGGAGATGAAGTCTCTTTGCCTTGTAAAAGTGTGATGGATGATCATAAGAACTGTGACTTTCCTGTTTGGATCTTTGATGATTTAAAGAGAACAGTAGCAGTATATCTGGTGACAGAAGGGCAGATTGTTGCTGAAGCCAAAGATAAATCAGACAGACTGAGTGTTTCAGAGAATTGTTCTCTGGTTATAAAGAAGGTCACCGATGAAGATGCTGGTCGTTATAGATGCAGATATCTCAGCTTAAGAGGAAGATATTCTTCTGTGGTTATTCTGTCTGTTGTGACCAGTGAGTATTTACATCATCACGTTCTCTTACATAATGATAATAATGATGAAAGTGATGAAGTTCCTCTTCTTTCTCTCACAACGTCTCATCTTCCCCAGTGACTGAACACAAGGACTCTGAGGAGGTGACGCTGATCTGCTCTGTGTCCACATATAGAACACTATGTAGACACAGAGTGAAGTGGCTGATTCAAGGTCCAGATATCATAAACACGACAACATCCCAGTCTCCTTGCTCAGCCAATTTGTCATTTTCAGCTTCTCATTTCCTTCCGATAATTTCCGAGTTGCTCCAGTGTGAAGTGACTGACGGTTACTCTGGAGAGGTGCAGGTGTTTCCCTTCAGCCCGCCTCCGTCCTCAGGTGAGGTCACAATGAGCTTCACCATGATGTCACCGCCACTCGACGACTGATGATGTGATGAGTTTTAAGATGACATCATTCTGTATTAGTTATGAACACACGGTGGTTTCTCATTTGACAGTTTGTTTATTTTTGTATTCACCAGGTGAAGATCCAACAACAACAACAACAACAGGTGAGAAACAAATCTAGCAGCTGTGATTTTAATTAACACCCAAGGCCAACTCTCATATATTTAACGGGTTCATGTTTATTTCCCATCTTCAACGTATCCTCAAACAACAGTTTGTATGACATCTTGTCAAAAAAAGAAGACTCTTTATTTCATATTATTTGCGTCCAGTTTGGTCCGTCCTGGACTACTGCATGCTGGTTCTCCGCTTGGCTGAACTCCTGCTGGTGACTGTGGTTGTTGTTCTCCTCGTCAGAGCTGGGGGTGAGGACGTTCTGCCGCTCCACACTGATCTAACACCAGCTGTACGTTGAGAGCTGAAAGGTCCCCTGTGGTTCTTGTTTCTCTGCAGGGAACCGGAGACCACGTGATCCCAACACCGTGAGTTAAAAATCAAAAAGAACCGATGAAAACCGCCCGGGTCTTGAAACGCAGGTTGTTACCGCGACGCAGAGTTTTCAACTCGGTAAGAAGCGTCGGCCGTTTGAGGCGTCGCAACAACATGAACCGCAGCTTCAGCTCCACAGGGATCTGTTCCGCTCCGGGGCGAAGGCAGGGCTCACCTGGACAGGTGGACAGCTCGTCCCGGGTCACATGCATAGAGACAGACAACCACACACACACCTTCGTCTCCAATTAACCCCAGCTGCTTGTCTCTGGACTGTGGGAGGGAACCGGAGAACCCGAAGAGAACCCACGTTGCCACGGGGGAGAACGTGTAAACTCCACACAGGAGGACCGCCTGGGATCGGGGATCGAACCCGGACCCCCTGTTGCTGTGAGGTGGCTAGCCCTCGTTTTGTTCTCCATTGGGCATCTGTTAGTGGATTCACCCACAGTACGTTGCAGCAGCACCATTGTGTTTCTGTTAGTGGAATACCTAGAGCATGTTGCAGCAGCAATGGTTATCTGTTAGTGGAATAACATACGTTGCAGCAGCAGCTATGGGTATTCATTTGTGGAATCACACACAGTCTGTTGCAGCAGCAGCATTGGGTATCTGTTATTTTGTTCTCCATTTCGGCTTCAATGTGTGTTTGGCAGGTGCCCGGTGATGGAGGCGGCCATGAAGGCGCCGTGAACTATGAAAACGTGGGCGGCCCTTCTGTTTGTGTCCGGCTCCCCTGAACGACGGCCTCCACAGCCCACGTCGCCTCAGCAGAGAGATGCTCCCCTGCAGTTACACGTCTGTTATTTGCAAGTTGAGGAACCGATCAACTAAATTCTCACCATGCAGCCTGATATTAAAGCATCGTTTTATCTCATTTAAAGAAGCATTTAAAACAACGTTTAATTTGTTCCTGCATCAGAAAATCTTATGTTTTTAAGAATTCTTCCACTTCGATTTGGGCCTGTAGATTTTTTTCCGATTGATTTTTTAAATTTGTAAGTAGATTAGCATGAACTCACTCTCATGCAGAATAACTCATTTTAATTCACTTTGATGTGGAATTGTTGATTGGAATACAATGTGTTTTTGCTAATGTTATGCTAATGCTAATGCTAGGTTTGAGCTTTGTTTCTTAATGGCGTCAGTAACAGCGTCGTCTTCATTATAACTGCTCGTCAAATATTAAATTATTCTATTTCATTGAAATACTTGTATTTCATTCTATGGACTGAAAGTACTTATCGGGGGGAAACTGTAGAGTGTTTCGTCATAGGATCGGCTCAGGAAGGACCAGTGTGGTAATCAAGTTCCTTTTATTCTAGTGGTGTGTGTGTGTGTGTGTGTGTGTGTGTGTGTGTGTCAAACTGTCATAAGGAATGATGTCATTGAGCAACTGGGTGTGACGATGCGATGCAGGAAATGAGAGGCTTAATGTCCTGCAGGTCCTTCTGGAGCAGAACTACCACGGAGGCCATCTTTAGTCCTTCGCCTGCCTGTCAGTCTGCAGTCAGAGTTGTCGCAGTAATACCGTCATAGATCTGGTCACACATCCTTTCAATTTGTCCTGTGACCAATACTTTTAAAAACGGATACACACTAAAGCATCTCCCAAAGAAATGTGGCCCTTTCCCGCTATGAACCACACAAAAGAATTGCGCAACTCAGACTCCAGAGAATCCCTCAATTCTAGTATTGTCCACTCGGACGTACAATCCATTCACTCAAACCAATATGGGAACAATCATACGATCAAGCATTTTAACACGAGCGTCACAAATACTCACGCAGACCAATGATGATGGTTAATCAGCCCCAGCTGAGGTTAATCCGTCTGTGTGGGAATCCCTCAATTCTAGTATTGTCCACTAGGACGTACAATCCATTCACTCAAACGAACATGGGAACCATCATACGATCAAGCATTTTAACACGAGCGTTACAAATACTCACGCAGACCAATGATGATGGTTAATCAGCCCCAGCTGAGGTTAATCTGTCTGTGTGTGCGTATCTCTTCCCAATAAAGAGCAGTAGGAACCAAGACGCTGCCGGAGGAGCGGGAGGTGGAAGGTCTCATTCAGTCGCCAGAACATTACATGTCAAATAAAAGGTTTTGTTAGCCACAACAATCCGTGTTGCTGCTTCTGCTCAGTCCGAGACTCACGGGATAACCGAGAAAGCCGTCACGGTCCTATTATCCAGCTTAAATTAACCCGATGATTGAAATCAGGCTATCTCGGTTTCTCAAAGGCTGATCCGCCCTCAAACTATCTTGTTAATTCCAACCAGACGTCAGACCTCAAAAGGGGAAAGCGTCGATCACCGAAAACATGATTTACTAACAAGACAAAGACAAATAAACTGAGAGGAAAAGCCTCTTTTTTTCTCCGCTGACGAACAGGAGATGATCATGAACGCATATGAGGAATTCCAGACCATAATCATGGAGCTTCTAACACCGCTGTGAGGGCTAGACAAGAAGCACGGCGACATATCAGACGAGTTAAATAGGTAATGCTGCGTTCACACCAATATGCACAAAGTATAAATCGGCCTAACTGTGTCGTTATTCGTATAAGTAGAAGTTTAACCCCATTAAGTCAACCAGGGACGAGCGAGTAAAAAGCCTCTTTTCTAACTCTGATGAACTCATCTCTCCTGTTACACCAGTGAACCCGTCAGTTCTTTTGTTCTTTAAACCCAAACTACAATCTTTGCCTTCCTGTGAAGACGGAAGTTTATTTTTTAGAGGCCGTCAGCATGTAATGAGCGGATTGGAGGCTCGTTGGAGATGAACTGCTTCTCACCTGGAAAGCAGACGAGAGCAGCGGCATCATCAGGGGCCGTCGACAAAGGACTGCGGTTACTTCGGAGAGTTTTCAGCGGCCTTCAAAGAACACACAGGAAGTCACAGAGACAACGACTTCCTGCTCGATCCGATCCGTGGGCTACTCTACGAGAGAGGAGAGGAGCGATGGCTGAGCTCAGATGGATTAAAGCCTCTTGGTTTCTGGTTCTGGTGCTTCAGTTTACAGGTAAGGAGACATCTGATGTGTATATGACTACATACACATTACAGAAGCTTATTTATTCATATTAATGTGACTTTATGACCTCTAACCTTCATTTAACGTGTGTTTCCCATCGAGGTGAATAGTGAGTTCAGTGAACTCTTAGAAACCAACGATGAGGAACATTCTCACTCTGTCGCTGTGTCTAAAAGGATCTTCACTCTGACTTTAATACTCACGTTTAGATTTCTCTTTATTCTTCTCATTTCTCTCTCATCTTCTCAGCAGCAGCAACAGGACAAGATTACGACTCCTTCACTGTCAGAGATGGAGATGAAGTCTCTTTGCCTTGTTTCAATGTGATGGATGATCAGAAGAACTGTGACTCTACTGTTTGGATCTTTGATGATTTCAAGAGAACAGTAGCAGTGTATCCGGTTAAAGATGGGCAGATTGTTGCTGAAGCCAAAGATAAATCAGACAGACTGAGTGTTTCAGAGAATTGTTCTCTGGTTATAAAGAAGGTCACCGATGAAGATGTTGGTCAGTATGCGTGCATACAGTACAGATCAGGACAACAACAAGTTCAAGATGCTAAGGTTATTCTGTCTGTTGTGACCAGTGAGTATTTACATCATCATGTTCTAACATTATGATAATAATGATGATAGTGATGAAGTTCCTCTTCTTTCTCTCACAACGTCTCCATCTTCCCCAGTGACTGAACACAAGGACTCTGAGGAGGTGATCTGCTCCTTGTCCACATATAGAACTTGTACACACAAAGTGAAGTGGATGATTGAGGAAGAAGAGGTGGAGGAAGACCACCAAGACGTGATGACATCACAGTCTTCCTGCTCCGCCTCTCTGAAGGTGAAGTCTGGTTCCTTTAACACATTGAGGTTTAATTCATGGATGTGTGAAGTGACCGTTGGCGACCAAGTGCAGAAGTTTATGTTCAGAAATCCTCCTTCAGGTGATAAAACAGGTGAGAATACTTAAAGTTATTCATATTACATTGTGTTCATGTATTGGAAGTTTTTTAGTTCATTGAGTTGTGTTCATCTGTTCAGGTGAAAACACAACAACAACAACAACAACTGAAGATGACACTATTTCAGGTAAAACCACGACAACTTCTGCAATCAGTGACGATTCACCAGAACTACAAAGTAGTGACTCATCATTTCATGTGTCTTCATCTAAAATCTATTTCTCTGTCTTTTTTACCATTAAATACATTTAATTATTTGTCATTTATTGTTACATTTCAGGTTTAATCTTTTTGGATTATTTGAGACAAAATTAAAAAAGTTAGTTGTTCGAATAACTCTCTGGGAAAATGCTGTAGAAAGTTATCGATAAATAATAATACTAATTAATTTATTGATGTATTAATTTATTAATGGAGTGCAGGTTTTTCTCTTCATTAACGGCATTGCCTCTTTTGTGGATTAATTAAATCTATTTTTCAGGGGGAAAAAATACAACTTTGATTAATCTTGAACATTTCTGAATATTTCTGTGATTTAATGTGAATAAAGTTTATTTTAGTCTGAATACTCAAATGAAATGTGCATTGATGTTCCCGTTCTGGTTCTAGGCTGGTGGAGGGTCATCTTGGTGCCGGTTGGGTTAGCAGCTCTCATCATAATAGTTGTGGCCGTCAACATCTGGGCAAGAATGAAAGGTGAAGAACATCCACATATTAAAGCTCATGAAAGAGGATTTTACTGGAACTAAAGTCGACTCTTTCTTTTGTCTCTTCAGAGAAGAAACCTCCGGAATGAAATTGAAAACTCCAAAGAATTTTTTGTGTGTACATTTCTGAGAATATCTTTCAGATGGAAATCCTGCTTGTTGAGAAAAGAGTTTAATGATCTGTTCCTGCATGAGTTGTGAACATGTTTCTCACCTGTTCACGACACAGCAGCTGATCTTAACTTCATTTAACAGGAAGGAACATTTAACTCTGAACTTCCTTTTTTTGTCTTCCAGCTGAACATTTCACAGCTGATCTTAACATTTACTGTTTTATAGGATAACTCCTTTTAATCCACTTTCATTCAGCATTCACATGTCTGTGAGGGTGTGCCTGTGTTCCAATGGCTGTTCAGCCTCAATGGAGTCAGCACCTCTTCTCTTAATGTAATATCTGATAACTATAAGATCTGCAAATAAAGAGAGTTGTTTTCTACACTGTGTTTTGTGATTCCTCCATGTAGTAACAGTGTGTTATTGCTGATTTAATGTCCCGCCTCTGCTAGTATACCACCTTCCTCCGCTGGTCCACTTCTAGGAGTGCAGCTTTCCTCTGTCTGGTTGAATAGCTGTGTTCTCACTGAGCTCTCACATGTGTGTGAATACAGAGAAGGCAGCCATCTTATAATAATAATAATAATAATAATAATAATAATAATAATAATAATAATAATAATAATAAAAGTAATTATAATGGTAATAGTAATAATAGTAATGATGATAATAATAATAATAATAATAGTATCGATAATAATAATACTAATAATTCAAATGAATGTAACTTTTTCTAAACATGCTTTTATATCAGTGAGACAGGTGGTGAGAGTGGAGTGGGTGACTGAGGTGATGGTCTTCTCTGGCATCACTCTGAAGAACCATTTCCGGTTCCAGATGGCACCTGTCGTACTTCACAATGCACCTTTTCAGTTTTAAAACCCTCGCGAAGGACCACGCCCCCTAGGTGATGCGCGCGCAGCGTTACTCCTGGCAACCGGTCGTCAACACTCAGGCGGTTCGTGGCTCCCTTTTAACCTTTTACCCTTTTAAGCTTTTCTTTTCTATTACAGCCGAGGTGAATAGTCTCGATGTCGGTGAGAATGTCCGGAGCTCACGCGGAGTGCGTGATTAAAAACATTATCCTCGAAATCGTGCACGAGAGCGCCGCGAGAGGTCACGTGGTGTCGGACACGCTGGCCGCGTTCATGGTGCGTTCATGTAACGGTTGAAATGACGTGGGCCAGCCAGACAAGTGACATATATGTATTTAATATTCATATTCTCAGGTGAAAGCGGTGGTGCTGGACCCGAGGAATGGGTTCAACGTTGACCGAACGCTGACGATACAAGACGTGCAGAAACTCCAAGAGGTAGATTTATTTATTTATTTATATTTTTATTTTATTTATATATTTATTTATTTATTTATTCATATATTTATATTAACCAAAGATTCCAGTTCAGTTACTCTGGAAAATACATTTGATTTTATATTAATATTATTATTTAGTTATTTAAATTATATTTATAGTGTATGTTTACATCGTTTTTTATGTTGTTAGACTGAAATATGATCTATAAATTGCACTAATATCATTATTATGTTAAAATTATGTTGTACCTTTTTATATTTATATATTTATATTTTATATTTTTTATTTATTTTAGAAATAGCTAGGCCAATCAACAGAATATTTTTTTTTAGAAGAAACTACAAATAAAATCAATTTTTTTCTTTAATTCAGCTTTTTTTTAAATGTAAAATAAATCTATTTATTCAGATATAACTTATAACATTGACGGTACATTTGTACGTCCAACCTTGAGGTGTAACACCTTTCTCCAGCCGCCTGGTGAACACACGGTGTGACCGCCTGTTTGTTTTTATCCTGATGTCCATCTGCAACGTGTTCTTCCAGCTGTGTCTGGATAAGCTCTCGGAGCAGTGCAGCCCGTCGCTGGACACCATCAAGATGCAAGTGTACTTTGACATAAGCTACACCTCCCGGCGTAAGTGCTGCGTCAAAATGACCAATATGTAGTAGTCGTTATTTAGGATTATTATCAATGCATCTGTTTTTTATTTGGTTTTAATTGACAATTTGTGGAGTTTTGAAATGCTCAACACAAAAACTCCCGTAACTCAAAGTGACATCTGTAGGTTTTAAAACTGAAATCAGAAAATATTCTAACAGTCGACATCCTGCAAAGAAATTATTCATTATCAAAATACTTTTTGTTCATTAATTCTTTTCCTGCACTACGTACACACAGAACAATGATGGTTCTTCAATGGTTCTTTAAAAGGCTTTGTGGTTCTACGATGGACCATCACCTACCGGAGAACCATTTTTCGGTTTCAGGCAACATTATAGGTTATTTAAAGAACCCTGGTTTGAAACGTTCTTTGTGGAACCAGAAATGGTGCCTTAAAGAACCATTTTTAGGTTCTTTGAAACTTTTTTATAGGTTCTTTGGAGAACTCTTTAAGAAAATGGTTATTTAAAGAACCATGTTTTGAAAGGTTCTTTGTGGAACTATAAATGGTGCCTTAAAGAACCACTTTTTAAAGGTCCTTTGAGACACCTTTATAGGTTCACTTCTTTCAAGACCTATTTAGGAAATGGTTCCTTAACCCTTGTGTTGCCTTCGGGTCAATTTGACCCGATTCAATGTTTCACCCTCCTGTCGCCTTCGGGTCAATATGACCCGATTCAATGTTTAACCCTCCTGTTACCTTTATATTTACTAACATATTTTACCCTTGAGGTCAATATGACCCCAGCTATTAAAATCTCCAGGAAATTATTAGAATTAATATTGTTTTCCAAGTTTAAGTGTGAGGTACTTTATGTTTGTTTGTTGACTCCCGAAAGAACACCGACATTAAACATTGAATCGGGTCAAATTGACCCGAAGGCAACACAAGGGTTAAAGAATCCTGGTTTGAAAGGTTCTTTGTGGAACCAGAAATGGTGCCTTAAAAAAACATTTTTAGGTTCTTTGAAACTTTTTTAAAGGTTCTTTGAAGAACTCTTTAAGAAAATGGTTATTTAAAGAACCATGTTTTGAAAGGTTCTTTGTGAAACTATAAATGGTGCCTTAAAGAACTACTGGTTGAAGGTTCTTTGAGAGACCTTGATAGGTTCTTTGAAGACCTACTTAAATAAATGGTTCTTTAAAGAACCCTGGTTTTAAAGGTTCTTTGTGGAACCAGATATGGTTCTTCTTTGGCATCTTTCTGAAGAACCATTTTACAGGTGGCACTTTTCTCTGTGTATGTGTACTCTTAATAGAGTATTGTTGTTTCTTGTCCATATGAGTAGGGAATAAATCAAATATCATAATACTTTTGACCAAATACCTTTCCAAAAAAGCATATTGACGTTGGTGTCTGCTGCATCCTGTGCAGGACTGTCAATCAGATGACCAAATCCATTTCATTTAGAGCTCTTGACAAGTCAGATATTCTGAGTATTGAACAGCACTTTGTGCAGGTGAGTTCCTGGAGGAAGTCCACCGGGCGGCGGAGTCGAGGCTGAGCGCCGTGAGCAGAGAGATCACCGACAGCAGAGCGAAGACGGGCGACGACATGGCCGCCTTGTACCGCAGAATCGTGGCTTACATGCAGCTGAGCTCCGGCTTGGTCTCGCCGACGGACCGCCACGCCGAGCAAGAGGCCGCGGGTTCGGACTTTTAATTTGTTCTGGTGAACGATAGTCGGTTCCAGTGCAACTCATTTTACTAATAACGTATAGAAATGACCTTTCAGGGGCCTAGAGAGACACTTATGCTGCGTCTACGGTGTGTGAATGTAACATGATTGTAAGTCGCTTTGGATAAAAACGGCAGATAAATGAAATTTAATGTACACGACCTTTCAGAAGTTTGGGGTCACCCAGACAATTTGGTCTTTTCCATGAAAACTCTCACTTTAAATGATCAAATTAATTACAAATTTCAAGACATTGACAAGGTTAGAAATAATGATTTTTATTGTAAATATGAACGTTGTTCTTCTTGTTCTCAAAGGAAGGCCAGTTTTATAGCTTCTCTCAGCAGCATAACTGTTTTCAGCTGCGCTCATATCAAAAGAGTCTTCAAGGGTTTTATACCCCTCCGCTAGTCTTCTAAGGTGATAACACAATGTACCATTAGAACACTGGAGATGGGCCTCTACACACCTCTGTAGAGACTTCACTAACACCAGAGAATAGTCATTTACACATTAACTATGTAGAGATATATTTATGCTTCATTTAATGTTATCTTCATTAAAGAAACAGTGCTTTACTTTTTTCCTTTGTGACCCCAAACTTTCGAATGCTAGTGTAAGTTTGCAGACTTATTTGGATGCAGCAACTTACGCCAAGGTCTCCAGGGGCGAAGGCGGCGTTGAGGAATAAGCTCAAACTCTTCTCCTGCCCCCCCCCCCCAGCCGCCCTGCAGAGCGTCTTCCCTCAGACCGAACTGGGAGCCTTCATGGTGCTCCTGAAGAGGGACAAGGAGCAGCAGCTCCGCGAGCTCGCCACCGTCGTCACGGGGATCCGACTCTTCAACAGGGCCGGCGGGGCGGGAGGCGAGGAGGCCGGCCTCCGCGAACTAAGTATACAGAAACACGTCACAGTGCGGGCGATTTAAATAATGCCTACGTGGGTAAAGCGGGGCTGGGCGGTTCAAGGAGGAACCCCCAAAACCCCAAAACCCCCAAACCCCACGACACATGTATCAGATGTATTAAAAAGGCTGCAGCAGAAAATACTGAATATTTGATGTGACCCCCCCCCCCCCCCTCCTCCACAGCGTCCGCGCTTC